>NW_022196903.1:4886556-4909364 GCF_008632895.1 Mastomys coucha
TTTTATTTTTTAGCTTCCTTCAATGTCTACCCAAAACTTCTGTTTTCTTGTGAATCAACATCAACTACTGCTAATTAAGTCACACTGCTTGTTTTAATTCAGGTAGTTTTGTAGAATCAAATATAAAAAAATGGAATGCCTGATGCTTTGGTGGGCTCTGACAGTCTAGTTTGTAGTTTGTTTTTTTGTTTTCTTTTTGTTTTGGTTTTTTGTTTTGTAGCCAAACCTTACTGAAAGAACTGGAAATGGTGCCGGTTATGTAGCTGACCCATGGGTTTAAAGAATGCTCAAATTTTGATCTCAAAGAGAAAGGATTTCCAAAAGAGAGAAGAGTTATTTTCTGAGTCAACACAGACTTTGAAATACGCTTTGGTCTAGTCATTTCACTGAATGCATCCAACCTTTTAATTCTCTTTTCTTTCTTTTTTTTTTTTAATTTATTTTAAGCTTCAGATTTTGTTCCCCTCCCGATCCACCGTCCAACTGTTCCACATCCCCACCCCCAACCCCCCCTCCCCGTCTCAAGGATATTTCCCCACCTCCCACCCCTCCTCACCCTAGGGCCTCCAGTCTCTTGAGGGTTAGGTGCATCTTCTCTGACTAAACCCAGATCCAGCAGTCCTCTGCTCGGTCAGCTTGTGTATGCTGCTTGATTGATGTTCCAGTATCTGAGAGATCTTGGGGTCCAGGTTAATTGAGACTGCTGGTCCTCCTACAGGGTCCTATATTGAGTGATCATGACCTTGTACTACACCAGTAAACTAGCATGGTCATTATGTTAGCTCTTTGTACCTCTAAGGTCCCCATTGTCATACAGCTTCCCTTTCTCAAGATATAAGGGCGCACATAGACTATAGCAGCCAATCTTTCAAAAGCTTCATTTAGTCGGGGCAGGGGACTTCCCCTTACACTTGCTTAACAAAACTCTATTTTCTGTAATCTAAGTAGTAAGTTGCAATCACGTTATAACATCAGTAAGTCATAAAATCTTTTATTAGAGATGATTTTTACAATTATTCTCCAGCCCTGAATTTTATAACTGGTATCTTAATCTTTATTTTCTTCCTGTCCTTAATTAAAATACTACACTAAATGAATAACAGGGTCAGCTGCTTGCTAATTGAAGGGCTGTCTCCTGAAACTCTCTCTTCCCCATCTTGAGTTTATCACCTGAGTCACTTTAAGTGCTTCAGGGTCCACACTTGCCAGTGTTCTGCCAGCAGAGGGTAGCTACACAAGCAAAACTATCCTTAGGCAAAGCAGTTGCCTTTGGGACAAGTTATTTTCACTGAAGCCTTTTGGGGGGATGATTGTGGGCTAGACAGGTGTTTTCTTTCATGTGGATGCTGATAAAGGCCTAGCTGCAGTATAACCTGTCACCACCCTAAGATGGGAGACCTCAAGGCCTGTTTCTGTTCACTGACACATGCCATACCCTCCAGCCTGGAGTGTGCTTTGTTAAGCTTGTTCAAGTACAAAGTGCTAGAAAGGTAGCGTGCACTTGACATGATGAAAGGTACAGAAGATGATGTCCCCATCTCGAGCACTTGCCATTCTAGAACTTGAAATTGCCAACAGCACTAATGACGCCAGCTTGACCACCAAGACAGCCATGTGACCACGAAGTGCTGAGTAATTTGATGACTGATGACCATGAGGAGACTTGGAGAACAAGATGTGATCATTCAGAGAATCCCAAACAACTTTGCTTAGGTGGCTTATTTTCTGAGGGGAAAACAAATCTACCTTGCCCAGAGGACAGAGGACAACCTTGAGTGTTACCTCCTCCTTTTAGGACAGGGATGGGGTCTCTCTATGGCTTGGGGCTCTTTGATTCTGCAAGACTGGCAAAGAACTCCAGAGATCCTCCTATCTGCCCTCTTAAGACTAGGATTGTAAGTGTGTACCACCACACCCAGCTTTTTAACATATTGTAAGGCTGGAGCTCAGGTGCTCAGACTCCACAGCACAGACATTTTACTGACTCTCTAACCCAGAAATGGTCAAGTGCTGCCTTCCTTGTTTGACAGTTCTACAAGTTTAATTATGTACCACTCCAGCTCAGGTTAGATGTATATTCTTTCTACCATAGATAATGCTTAATAAATTCTATATGAATGGACAGATAAATGAATAGATGGATAATTGAGGTGGGGTTGTGGCTGTCTGTTATCCTTGCAAACAGCCATCAACTTTAAGATTATTGTTTTCTTGGGATTATACAGTAGTTTCTAATGATGGTTTTATACCAGGATACCCACATCCCATTCTGTTCCCCTTGGAATAAAAGAAAGTTTACAAAGATGGATGTGGTAGGTTGCTATTCAATGACAGATTCTGATTTTAGCTTACAGTAAGTGCTTTCCATGTATTATCTTTTGAAAACTTATTATGTATCAAAGGTAGAAAGGATATGAGCGCAATCTGGCTGCAATCTCCATCACCTCGTTGCCCACGGAGTTACTGTGGCTGATCTGATGAGATGACTGCCCCCCTTCTTCCCTCCTCAGAGCTACTGTGGCTGATCTGATGAGATGACTGCCCCCCTTCTTCCCTCCTCATCCCACTTGCATTCCTCCCAAGGCTGCACACTTCTTCAAAGGGGCTAACCTTTCCCAGGAGAGGAGAAGTCTTGGTAGGTGAGGGGTAAGCAAGTAGCAGCACTCCCCTGGTAGAACTTCCCCAAAGCTCTCGTGGTCCAAAAGGGCAAAGCAGTTCATTTTTATCAACCAGCAAATGAACATATAGAGTTTGGTATAAGCCTAGAATGGGCTACTGATAACTACAAAAGGATCAAGTTCTTATTCATGCTATAACATGGATGAGTCATAGAACATAAGAAAAATAAATAAAATAAGCCAGGCCCAAAAGGACAAATGCTGTTCCACTTACATGAAATAGGTAAGAAAATTCAGAGAGCTGGCAAGTAGATTAGAAATTATGAGGGATGTAAGTGGGAACAAAGGAAAGCAGAAGGCTATGGGAGGTGATAACTGTAGAATTGATTGTCCAAAAACATCATAAATATGATTATATAATTATATTGAATTGTACATTTAAAATTATTAAAATAGTAGGGTTTATGTTAGTTATACTATATACTAGTTAGTTTTGCTACAATTTTAAAAATAGTAAAAAAAAAAAAAAGGCCCTAGTATTACTCTAATTCTGAATCTGTATATGTGTAGATGTTTAGAAAAATAGGAGTCATATGTTCACAACAATGAGGAGTCTGGATATCATGGCTTTGGTCAAAGCTATAATACCCATGGGTCTCTTGGCTTCCCTCAAAATGACATCAGAAAAAAATGCCTACTGTAACTCTATCTGCACCATCTACATTCTAGGTAGGAGAGGAGAAAGCAGTGCCACCAACTACCATCATTAATTTCTCTTTTAATTCCACCTATATTGTTTCTGGGCATACCCGTGTATTGGCATATCACAAGGAAGGGACACCAGCAGAAAGGGTACTCAGCCTTCCCAACCTCTTCAAGGAAAGCTGCAAGAATATGTAGTTAGAAATACCTGCTAAAACAAGAAGAGAGGATGGGGTGCTTGCCCCTAAATGAGCACCCGTATCATACCTAGGTTCAACAGTCATCATGGAAGATGGGACAAAAGAGCTAGACATTAGAGAGGATCTCTGTGAAACACTTCCTGATGTGACAGCCCATTTAAATACATGAACTGGTAATGGCTGTAGCTAATGCATAAGACTGGTGTGAGATCATGCCAGTCAGAATACCAGAATAGTGGAAAGAAAATTTGAAGTGGCACCCCTAGCTGAGGGGCTGGTAGCATTTGGTGAATACTGGAGAGGAGGGTCATTTTCTTTAGTCCTGTGTAGGCTGTTCATGCCTCCAGTGGACTCCTTAACTATACCCATGCATATATTGGCAGTACTAATTGAACTTTAGTTAACACAAGAGTACGTGAAGTTGGAAGGGGGTGTGGTGGAGGAGGTCTGGGAGGAATTAGTGGGTGGACTGAAGTCTGAATTTTGTCAAAATAAATTGTATATGTGTATGAAACCCTTAAAGAATAAATTTAATACATTTTTAATGCCTGCTTAGAATGAGCACATCTGGAAAAGTCTCCAGAAAGAGGTTAGGCCAGAGTTTCTCAGTCTGGGAGTTAGCATTTTGAACGAGGCAAGTATTTATCTTCATGAGCTCTCCTGTGCCCACCTTTTGTGGTTAGCAGCATCCCTGGGCTGTACTCAGTGTACACCAGCAGTCACCACACTCCCTTCTGGTTGTGACGATCAAAAATGCTATCAGCCAAATGACTTTAGGAATGGAGATTCACCTCCAATTGAGAAACAGGATTAGGTTACCTGTGGGTTTCAGAGCATCTTCTCTTAGCCATTTTCTGTCCAGCATGTACTGTTGAGCATAGTCTTGTAGCAAAGACTATGAGCCACAGGTAACTGAAATAAATTATCACTGATTATGAGACATCCATAGGATACCAAGCTATTAGTCTAGGTTCTATAGAGGAACAGAACCCAAATAATGAAGATAGATGATAGGTAGATAAGGCAGGCAGGCAGATAGATAGATAGATAGATAGATAGATAGATAGATAGATAGATAGATAGATGTAGGTAGGTAGGTAGATAGATAGATAGATAGATAGATAGATAGATAGATAGATAGATAATGCGGGTTTATTAGGCTGCCTTAGATGATACAGTCTGGATAGTCCAACAATGGCGTTTTCATATCAGGAAGGCCACAAATCTTGTTACAAGTCAGTCCATCAAGCTGGCTACCCCAATATTTCCAGTCTGACATTAAGGACCCAGAGGAATCCTGGAGAGCCACTGGCCTTCAGTCAACATTAAACACCTGATGCTGGGTCAGCCAAGGAATGTAGCAACGGCAAGATTGGAGGAGATAAACTTACCAACAAGAGGGAAGGGAAGCAGCCAATAGCAAATCTTCTTTCTTGCATTTTTCTGGAAGATGACTGAAAGATGACTGGTCTATCTCTGGAAGAAGCTGCCACCTTTAGGATGGACCTGCCATTTCAGATAGTCATATAAAGCCACAGTGGTTTGTCTTTCAGTTGATTCCAGATCAAGTCAAATTGACAACCAATATCAGCACCTAACTGGCTGACTGTGTGTTTTCTCTGAGTGCTTAGTATTTAGCCATAGCCCTTTGTAGTTCAGTAAGACCTAGGGCATGTGATGACAGAGCAAGAGAGGAAGAGCTGTACTTCAAGCACCTCAACCAAGAAAACTGGTCTTGACAGAGTGAAAAAAAAAAAAACCAAAGAGCTGTGTCTCTAAATAATATTACCACTGCCAGGCAGTGATGGCACACGCCTTTATTCCCAGCACTTGAGAGGCAGAGGCAGGCGGATTTCTGAGTTCGAGATCACCCTGGTCTACAGAGTGAGTTCCAGGATAGCCAGGACTACACAGAGAAACCCGGTCTCGAAAAACAAAACAAACAACAACAACAACAACAAAATTACCACTGCACAAGAAATGCCCCATAATACTTAATGTTTATCATAACAGAGTCCAATAATATGTTACTTAAGAAAGGAAAAACATTCTGAAACATACCTTAGTAGGTGATTTTACTGTTACAGAAACACCAGCGTACTTCCATAAACCCAGGTGGTCCAGCCTGTTGCTCCTAAGTTATGAACCTGCTGAATTTGTACTGCTGAATTCTGAAGGCAACTGTAACACAGTGGCAAGTATTGATATATCTAAACATTCTGAGCACCAAAAGGTGTTACAAGATATTTGATTACACTAAGAACCCCTGAGACTGTGTTATTTACTGATAAAAGGGAAAAACCTGTTTCTAGCTGTGGAGTGTTTCAGCCCTTAGCACACACATTTAATCCCCCTGGCTGAAATACAGACATGCCCTTGGTACACATCTTTGATTCCAAACAATGAAGGTAAAGTTACTTTGTTAAAGGAAGCAGCCATATTTGAAAATGACATCTAATTGAGGGGCAGGCAAAGTGTCAAATCAGAGAAAGATTTGACAGAATAGGCTATGCCCAACTCTCATGAGAAGGAAGAGGAAAGGAAATCTACTTAAAGGGACAGTGTCAAAAAAGAAGGAAAGAGGCAGTTTTCAACTGGACAGTTATAGAGAGATAGGCTGCAGAGAGAACAACCTAGACACAAGGAGTCAGAGAATGAGAAGGAGCCAGAAGATTAGAACAGATTGACAAAGTTAATATGAGGCCAAGCAGAGCAATTCAGGAAAAGCCTCAGAGATGACAAATATATCAGACAAATTAAAGTTACTTTTACAAAAAGGGACTAGTAAAAGCAGGCCATTAGAAACAGCTTTTTCAAAACCAAACAAACCAAAGGACACAGCTTCATGGATCACTTAAGACACTGGTACAGGCCTGGAAGTTGTGGCAAATGAGCCAGTGAGTAGCAAGAGATAGGCGTGAAGGTGAGGGAGGCCTAGCTGCACTACTGTGCACTTGAAAAGCAGTGCACATTTAGGGCACACTAATTTATTTTAAAATATCTTCTTCTGTAATAAATGAACCTGACCTCTTTATGGCTTCTGTACTTTATAAACCTAAACAAGTATCCTGCCCCCATAGAAGGTCTTCAAGGATTGCAAAACCTTTTTCTAGAATCCCTCCTGAAGGACTTGCCTCTGACTGTCTTACAGTTCCCTTTTATACACGCTAAAATAATGATAAAAAAAAAACAATGTGGCAAACATGTAAGCCAGTGGCAGCTCTTTGCCACCAAGTCTTATGTTGTGCATCTAACTGTGCGTGCCCTGCTTTGGTGTGGCTGGCTGCACATTGGGCTGATTGTACCAGCACTGCCACCACAGCATAGCACTTCAGTGTCACTGGGCAGCAGGAAACTTCCAGCTCCTTACAACGGGTCCACTGTGACATATGTGTTTTGTTGTTGACTCAAATGTTATATAGTGCAAGGCTTATATTTAAATGAAAACTTTGGGACGGAGTGGTAATGAAAGCCAAGAGGCGCTGCTGTACCCTAAGGAACTCCATACGGCAAGGAGTGTTTCAGAGAAAGAGGAACTTTTTTTTGTTTGTTTTTCTTAAAATGACATGGGAATTTTGGTGAG
Organism: Mastomys coucha; assembly: GCF_008632895.1. NCBI lineage: Eukaryota > Metazoa > Chordata > Mammalia > Rodentia > Muridae > Mastomys > Mastomys coucha. The sequence continues at coordinate 4,893,660 of NW_022196903.1, forward strand.
TGGCTTTTGAGTCTGCTCTTCAGTGGACATGTCCCCCTGGCTTTTGTTCAATCACTAACCATCTTAGTTCGTTTACTCTCCTTCTCTCCACAAGTAAAACACGTTGTTTGCATCTCATCAGTTCTTTCAAAAGATGTCTTCAACAAAAGAGGCATGCCTTTTTATATCAAAAAGGTAGGCTCTCTGAATTTTCCTTTAGGAATTAAGTACAACTATAAATACAGCATTCAAATCCCTTTCATTATCAATAGTTGCTTAAATCACAGAATAGGATGCATTCCAAAAAAAAAGAAATAACTGTAAAGTTGTTAATACTCCATTAATTCCATGAGAATAATACTCCATTATTCTTGCTTGCATACAAGATGCTCTGATATGCTCACCCCCTCCATCCTCCCCCTAACTCCGTCAGAATCATAAGAATTGATTGGTCTACACTCAGTTCCTTGACTTTGGACAAATTGTGTAATCTTGTGAGGACTACTGTGTCTAATCTTTGAAATAGAAATAACGTTCACTTTATAGTATTGAGATGATAAAGAAGATGCTGTTTTCAATGATTTAACAGAGAGCAGAGCACTGAGGAAGGGTAACATATGACGGCTACTGGCAGTCGTGGCTGAAAATGCTATTTAATACAGCAACTTTGTTCTCATTTTAAGCCATTAGTATATGAAGGAGTGGCTCACATCCATGTGATCTGAAAAGTACCATTTCCATCAGAGGTTGCTCTAGTTGAATAGGCTAGGACTCTCTGAACCTGTTTTAAACCAGGCCATGGTTCTTATAAAGCACAAGATGCCTACAGTCCATCTAAAAGAGAGACAGACTGGACCTGTCCCTGATATCTCTTCACAAAATTAATATTGCCCACCACTTAGAGTAAATCCCTTAATACCTGTTCATCAGAATCTTGCTTAGGAAGATAGTTCTTGCCTTTTTTCCCCCCTTGCGGGGTCATTTGAAGAGATCAAATCTATTCATTGTCTGATACCTATTTTGTATAGTATAGACTATGATAGAGTCCCTATCCACCCAGAGTGGGTATACCAATTAGTTACTTTCCTCTTTGGTAGGACCAAAGACCTCATAAAAGCAACTTAAGGGAAGAAGGGTTTGTTTTAGCTCCCAGTCCCAGGGTACAGTTATCATGGCAGCAGACATTGCTTCAAGCCCTTGGGGTGGCTGGTCACACTGAGTCTTCCCATGAAGGAGAGATGCACACTATTGTTCAGCTCAGCACTGCGTTTCAACTCACGTTTCCTTTTCCAAATTCAGTCCAGGACTCCAGCCCGAGGGGTGGTGCCAGCCCTTTCTGAGTCCTCCCAACCCATTTAACCCAGTCTAGAAACCCCCTCACAGGCACGCCCTGCAGTGTGTCTTCTAAGTCATTCTAGAACCTACAAATTTGACTGTATTAACCATCTCAGTGAACATCTGTTCATCTTGTCAACTAACCACAGTACCCTCTTATTGGAAATTCTTTATTTGGCTCAATATACATTGCAAACACTAGGGGGGAAAAGTCCATCACTTTTCATCATTTTTCAAAGCTCATCAACTTAAAATATAACTTAAATGTTATACTGGTTGACGTCCTTCAGAGAGTAGCGTTCGTTGTTACCTGGGTGTCTCAAGTGGGTAGTTTGAAATAAGAATTGGCTATCCTCCTGGGCACATGATGCAATTGTCTACTGTTTTTGGATAAATTATTCAGAGACAAGTTGGTTACTATCATGGGTTAGACAGAGATAGACACTAGATCATTTTTGAGAGTGAATATTATATTTAGTTTTTTTTCTCTTGAGAACGGTTCTACTGTTTAGTTAAGATTTTTGAGGCACTAAAACTGTAGTTAGGGGTGGGGGTGGAATATATAATTGTGTATTTTATGTTTCTGACACTTTTTCCAACTCTTAAAATATATGTGAGATAGTAATGTTAAGGAGGCACAAGACAATTATCCATAGCTTTATTTTATATTTCTGACTTAAATATATCTGGCTGTCATCACTTCCTTACTGAAGGCTGGGGTTTAAAAAAAATCACTACAGCAATTTGCTACAAAGAAGCATGTTCTAAACAAAATGTTGGCCTAGGTACTGCTGATAATTCAAACACATGAAGAGTCACGAGAACGTTTTACAAAAGATTCATAGCTAAGTGTGGGACTTTTGTCTTCTCTGCTGCTGCACCAAATCCCACCTGGGTTGGGGGTTACACAGAAACAAGTATTTGACTTGGTGGCTACTGCAGCAGCTGATGTTCAACTTGGCTATCTCAAGTCCTTTACCCATCCTTTTAGAAACATATATTCACAAACATAAATCTTCTCAAACAGTTCTCTTCCCATCAACAAAATTCATTTGTGTGTCCTACCCCACCTTACCTGCAATAGTATTGATTTTATCATATGTCAGCTTTGTTTAACTGTAGGAACGGAATTGTCTGAATATAAAGTTAAAAGCACTGAAGTTGTGAAATGCCAGAGTAAAGCTCTCCTGCCAACAATAAATCCCCCTTACGGCCCTCTCTGCACAGGGCATCGATTTAATAGCCCAACTAGCCTTTCTGCACACCACATTGCTCATTTAATAGCTCGGCTAGCTACCCTCCAATCCTTTACAGGAAGCTGTTAATTATGGTTTCCTGGGTTTTGCGTGGTTGTGTTCAAGTGTTCCTTTCACTTTGAAATATCTGGTTCATTTTGTTCTCTATATTGCTCCTCTTCGCTCTAAGGCAGGATGATGTCGTTGAGGAGATGATGTAGTTGAGGAAAAATGGTCCCAAACTAAAAATGTTCTAAGACTTAATTCCCTTAGAGTCAGGGTTAAAACTTGTTGTCTATATTATTTGTCTTTTGGGGGATGGGGTGGGTAGTAAAATATAAGTATGGAATCATACCCATGGTGAGTAGTAGCCTGGCTGGCCTAGAATTCACTATATAGGAAAGGCTGACCTAGAGTTTGTAAGAATCCTCCTGCTTCTGTCTCCCAGGTGCTGGGATTAGGAACCTATACGACCCCACCCAGTTTATGGTGGATTTTATCACCAGAGTAATTTAATGACTTATTGCTGCTGTCTTCAAGACACCTTGCAAAGGCATGATAAACATCTCCCTGTAATCTGTCCCTGTGCGGCAGGCAGCGAATTCCCCACAGTGTTGCCTGATTAAGGCTGAGGAAGCTGACGCTGAGCGTTTCCCAGTGTGGAATTCCAATGTGCTTCTTTCCAGAGGCTGCCTCGTGTTCAGAGCTGGCTCAGAGGAGCTCAGACAGCCATGCTCAGAACTGGAAGTCTGGATAGGCTGGCTGAGCCGGGAGCAGTGAGAGGTCAAAGCTCTGGTTGATTTCATGTTCCTCTGGCGTGCCCCACAGACTGTAGCCTCCACCCAGAGATGCTCTGGCAGGAGTGGGAGGCAGCTGGACATATCAAGAAAGGCCTTTTGTCCCTGCTGTTCTATAGCAGGCCCTTATTTGGAGCAACAGATGCAAATGGACAGGCTTGACTTCCATCTAATGCAGAATGGGTTTAATATCCTGAGGCTTTGCCTCCAGTTTGAAAGCTTTGTGTAATTATTTGGAAGTTTTAGGAGTGTGCAGAATTTTGTTGTTTTGATTTGGTTTTGGGTTTTTTTTTTTTTTTTTGGAAGGTTTAAGGAGAAATCTATGCTTCCTCTTTAAAATAAACCACTGAGCTTTCATTTTAATGCATAATACTAAATACCTCCATCTCTATGTCCCTCAGCCCCTTCTTTCTTCTTTGAATAAAGATTACCACTAAGAATGTTAACAAGGAAGTGCCTGGGAGATAGCTTAGTCCTCTTGCCGCAAGAGGACTAGATTTTGATCCACAGAGCCTAAGTTTTAAAAGCCATGTGTGGTGGTACACACTTGCAGTCTCAGCTCTAGGCAGGGCTCTGGGGCTTGCTGGTCAGTCAGCCTAGCTTACTCAGAAAGCCCCAGGCCAGCAAGAAACCTGTTTTAAAAACAAGGTAGATAGCTTCTTAAGAATGACGCTTAAGGATGACCTTTGTACACTCAAACATGCACAGACACTTGTGCACACAAGCTTACAAACAACATTAAAATGAATGTTAATAAAATCATGGGAAACAATGACCTTTTCAATCTATTTTTATGTGCTGCTGGATACAACCATGTGATGTTTTCATTCATTCTGGGAGGAAAAGTGGATCTAGGGTGGTGTGGAAAACTTCAGCTTTAGAAACAATATCCAACATAATCCAAAGGGGAAATTAATTTTTCACTTTGAAGATGTTCACAAGCACAAACACCAAATTATTGAATAGCTGAGTCTCCTGAGAAATGCCACCTGTCACCTGATGCTTCCCAATGGCTCCGGGAGTAGAAGCCTATCTCTTTGTCCTGACTTTAGACTCTGCTTTAGGAGACCCTTTCCCAAAGCGATTAGAAACAGCATATTGTTTTTATTAGGCACCAACTTATAAACATTGAGGGACCACTCAAAATTGTACAGTTTCCCCAAAAAGTGAAATTAATGCTCCTATTGAAAACAGTAAGAGTAATGCAGACACTGAGTGGAGATGTTACTATTGATAGTGAGGTGATCTGTAGCCCTCACAGACAGCAGCTGGGAGCATCAGGCAGGTACAGAGACAAGCTCCTAGGGTTGGGTTTTGGCAACCCAGGGCTCACCTAGAGGCAGTGCAATAAATAATTTTAATCTCAAACTTCACAATAGGTTTGAAAGTAGGTATAATTTAAATTATTCATTTTCTATGATGTCCCATATTACAGTATGAATACTTAAAGCTGAAAAGAAAAAATAGACATGTCCAGAGGAAGCCACTTCCTGAAGAATTGGAAGGTGACTTGAAGAATACTTTTATACACACCTGACTGCCTTCGTCCATAGACCAACAGAATCAACTCATCTGGACCCTTGGGACTCTCAGAGTCTGAATCATCAACCAAAGAACACACATGGGCCGGACCTAGGTCTCCCTGCACTTATGTAACAGATGTACATCTTGGTCTTCATGTGGGTCCCAAACAACTGGAGCAGGGGCTACCCCAAAAGCCTGTATGTGGGATATGTTGTTCTAGCTGGCTTGCCTTCACTGGCCATAGTGGGAGAGGATGTGCCTAGCCCTGCAGAGACTTGAAGTGCCTGGGGTGGGGTTGGAGGGCAAGGAGATACCCAGAGGGTCCCCCACCTGCTCAGATGAGAAGGGGGTGGGGGAACGATTGTGAGAGGGGTGACCAGAAGAGGGCAGTGATCAGGATGTAAAATGAATAAGTAAAATTAATTAATTAATTTTTTAAAAAAAGAGATTTCTGGGGGGGGGGGGGACTGCCTTCTTCCTTCTGTCTGCTAGCTTTGAAGAGATGACAGGGACACTGCTACTCCAAGGTTCCCTCTTAACCCTGACTCATTGCAGCTAAAAGTAGAGCTGGAGAAATGGCTCAGTGTGGGAAAGGCCATGCTACAAATACAGACCTGAGTTTGAACCTCCAGAACCTATGTGAAGACAGGTACTGTAGTGCATGTCTGTAATCCTAGGCCCTCGGTGGAGAGATGGAAGATAGAGACAGGAGGCTCTTTGGAAGCTTGACCGGCCAACTTGCCTGGGATATTTAGCTGTGAACAACAAAGAGACATTGTCTTAAACGAGATGCAAGATGAAGACCAACGCCTGTAATTGTTCTCTGACTACACATGTTCTGTAGCACACACACTGTGGCTGGTGGCCTCTCAGACTAACACTCGCCTGTGTGCATAAACATACAAACAGATGGCATACAAAAACTCACAGATGCTGGGCGGTGGTGCACGCCTTTAATCCCAGCACTTGGGAGGCAGAGGCAGGCGGATTTCTGAGTTCGAGGCCAGCCTGGTCTACAGAGTGAATTCCAGGACAGCCAGGGCTACACAGAGAAACCCTGTCTCGGAAAACCAAAACCAAAAAAAAAAAAAAAAAAACCTCACAGATAATTGCATTGCTCATGGTGTTCAAGGTTTACGCAGCCCAGGCCGTAAAAAGACCTTAGCAATACAGATATTTTATAGTTTCCTCGAAACATAAATCCCCAAGCACACTGTAGTCAAACTTGGCTGTGTTTAATGGAAACAGTGTTTGCTTTCGAGAAGCAGAGCTACATGTGGGTATACATGCTGGGGATACAGCTGATGTTTATGAGGTGGGTGGGTGTCTAAAGCAAGCAGGTGACAAAAGTCAAAGTAGAAAAAAAATAAGTAATATTTTTCTGTATATTAACTGGGAAATAATTTTAGACACTAAAATGTCCTTCAATGACTTTGTTAGCAAAAAAAAAAAAATCAGTGAAAATTTTTCAAAAGGAGATATTTCTGGCCAAGGTATCATAAAGGAACTTTTGGAAACCTTTCATCTTCAAAATGCATTTTGTGTGCATGCTTGTATGCGTGCATGTGTGTGCTATGGTGTGTGTAAAATGAAGTTTAGGTTTTGTCAGGTTAATTTTAACAGTACATCTATTAAACAAAACAAATAAACCAGATAACATCAGGTTTAATTTAGAAAACCTGAAGGAGCCGTGGAGGTTTACTTATAATTTTGAGTACCTGTTTGTAATCCTCTCCACTCTGATTCCAGTGGCAGGGTCCTCTAGACTGAAGGGCTGTTTGCAGATGGCCTGTAACTCCCAACCCTGCCTCTGCTCCCCGGTCTACATTAGGGCAGGTGTACTCTTAGTGGTGGGCACATTGTCAGATTCCTAGAGGGCTGGTGATGAAAACTGCTCCTAAGGAATCTTACTTGCTCTCTTACCAGGACTCTCACATAAGTTGTCATTTTACTGTTGAGTCAACTCAGTGGAGTGATTTTTTAAATTAAAACAATTATAGAGACTTGATGCCATGTGCTGATGTTGTTAGATCATGCGTTTTACATGTAGGGTTTCGCAGATTAAGAACTGGACTTCTGCTTTCTAAAGCAGAGGCAGACAAGACCCTGTCTGCTGAAAACTAATTAGATCTTAAATCCAAAATAAGACATCTTGGTTTGTTCCTAGACTTCCTGGAGGTGGGTAAATCATCTCAAAATCCAGCCATCTGCCTAAATTAAAGAAAGAAAGAATATCAGATTGGGTCAGTGTTAGGCTTTGGAGCCATCAACAGGTAAGTGGGCTGAGCAAAGAGCCAAAGAGAGAGGCCATGTTAATTATACAGAGCCCAGAGTGAGCAGCAGGGAAAGGGAATTAAAACTGGCATTTGGCCGGGTGGTGGTGGCACACGCCTTTGATCCCAGCACTTGGGAGGCAGAGGCAAGCGGATTTCTGAGTTCGAAGCCAGCCTGGTCTACAGAGTAAGTTCCAGGACAGTCAGGGCTACACAGAGAAACCCTGTCTCAAAAAACAAAAACAAAAACAAACAAGAACCCCCCCTGACATTTGGCGTAAAACCAAGACCCTCAAAGAAGGGTCACTGTAGCCCCAGACTGATACCTTCCCAGCAAGTAGAATATATTCCCTATAGAAAACCACTTGCCAGCTATCTTATAGATTCTACACACATAATTAGGAGAACAGAAGGTCACAAGAAAGGCCAGTAAGCACATGAGAAAGTAATTTGTCTACATATTATCATCACAGGTAGAAGAGCTGCTCATGAAGTACTTAGAGAAATGTTTAAAGTCAAGATAGAGAGCAAACAATAGAAGACTATCAGCAATGATCTAGTAGTTACTTGTTAAAGACAACTAAGCAGGCTGCAAATACATGAGTGTCTGGAGACAGTGAAATGCAGTTGTAAATAAATTCACCAAAATATAATCAGATTTTTAAGAAAAGAGGGTTTAGAAAATATTAGAATAGTTTAAAATATTGAGGAGAAAATGAGAAGTCTGTCATATATCTGACTGATCAAAAGCAACAGAGGGACTAAAGCTCATCAGAGAGTGAGGGTAGCTTCTCCCCCAAAGCTTTAACTTATGAGGCCACTGTTTCCCAAAGGGTAGTATGTCCAAGAATGATAAATAAAAGGAAAACTGGTACCTAGCTATTCAATAGGAGTTCTGTGGAAAATAGAGGCAGTTGTTAAGATAGTCACAAAGGAGAAAGATCACACACAAAGAAATGATCACTTCATGGGCTGCAGACTGCTCAGTAGTGATCCCAGAGAGAATAGAAGGCAACGGGATACTATATTTAAGTCTGGAAAGTGAATAGCTATGGCCTATCAAGCTGAAAGTTAAAAAAAAAAGGCATTTTGAGTGAAACACAAGATGAATTCACCGAAGAACTTGCACTGTAATGGCTGTAAACCTAAGGGTGACTTAAAACCATGAGTTAGTTGTTTGATGGCAATTTAAGAAAAAAAGTCAATGGCAAAAAAGAGTTTGAGAAATTCTCATCTGTTTGGAAAAGATATTTTTTCCTTAGGGTATTAATTAAGAAATCAGAATGGGGGGCTGGCTCAGTCATATAAGCAACTGGCTGGTCCTCTACAGGGCCCAGGTTCAATTCCCAGCACACACAAGACAGCTCACAACAATCTGTAACTCCAGTTCCAGGGGATCAGTGGCACCAAGCATACATGTGGCTCATCTATAAATATATCTCAAAGCAGAATAATCACAAAGGAAAAGAAAAGAAATCAGAGTATCTTTAAATAATTAAACTGGGTGTAGTAGTGCATGGCTTTAATCCCAGCACTAGGGAAGCAGAGACAGGCAGACCTCTGACTTCCAGGCTAGCCTGGTTTATTACTGTGGGGAAGTAAAGACAGGAGCTTGAAGCAGCTAGTCACATCAAGAGCACAGATAGATGAGTGCTTAGTAATTATAAAAACCAGACCTGTCAAACCAGAGTCCCCTAGAAAGGTGGTCAACCCTCTGTAGATATGACCACAGGCCGCCTGATATAGACAGTCTTTCACTGGGACTCTCTTCACAGGTGATTCCAGGTAATGCCAAGATGACAAAATTACCCATCATACATGTCAAAAGCAATATTTTCATGGAACTTTATGGTTCATAAAGCTTTAAAACTGAATCAAATGCCCATGCTAAATATTTACAGAACAATAAAATAGACACCAAAATAAAGCCAGAAATACAATGAGAAGCGCACAGCTCTAGAAGTGGGAAAGAAAATTACAATAGGAAGACCAAAAAATAAAATAAAATTATATTTTGAAAGTGCTAATAAAATAGACTGGTTGAAAAGTAGGAGAGTAGAAAAGATGTAATCTTTAAAACATGTGTACATGCTACAGCAGTAATTGAAAACACAGTGCTGTGGGCAGTTTTATTCCAATACATTTCAAAACCTAGACAAAATCATTCTTAGGAAAATATAACGTACCAAAATCGATTTAAGAATTTAAAAAAAAAAAAACCTCAAATATTCCTAAAGCATTTGAACTTACAATCTTCTAAGAACCAGCCCATATAATTTTATAGATGGAATTTTCATAGCATTCAACAGCTAATTTCAACATTCTAATGATTTATGTTGTATAACTGAGGAAACAGCTCAGCCAGTGGGATGTTTGCCCCCAGAATCTACATTAAAAAAATAATAATAACCCACCAACAAAGAGATAAACAAGAATGAACAAAAAAGAAAAGAAAAACCCACCTGAGCATAGTGATGCATACTTGAAATCCCATTGGAAGGTGGAGATATGATGATCCCTGGGATTCACTAGCCACACAGACAGTGTCTATGGAACAATATCTAAGAGTCTGTTCTCTGGTCTCCATATATACACATGCACACACACACATACTCATGTTCACTTACAGGCAGATTTATATTGTAAATAGAAAAAGAAATACTCTGAAAATCAAAAGGTATTACGAGAGAAAAGAAATTCCAGTACAGTTCTTCTGAGGCTGAAAAAATGATCACCCAGAAAACTGACTTGGACTTTTGAGCTCTAACAAAACATTCTTTTAGGATAAATGCAACAAGGGATACTAAATATGAAAGAAAATGTATTCTATAACCTTTTCTTGGATAAAAATAATTAAGAACCCATGAATGACAAAATAGGCTGCCAAGTAGTGTGGCAGTAGAGAAACCAGGGTCAGGAAATGTTTTCTGGTTAATGTTGAATTACTAAAATAGAATGGAAAATAAACAAATGCTTGAACTATGGTGTAAGAACCAAAATTTTGACTACATATCAATGTTTGAAACTCCCATATATAGAGAATAGCTAACAACAACCAAAAAAAAAAAAAAAAAAGGTCAGTGTTTTGTTGTTGTGAAGAGACACCATGACCAAAACAACTCATATGAAAGTATTTAACTAGGGCTGGCTTACATTTTCAAAGATTAGTCCATTGTCATCGTGGCAGGGAGCATGATGGCACACAGGCAGACGTGATTCTAGAGAAGTAACTGAAGGTACTACACCCTGATCTGTAGGCATAGACAGACAGACAGACTCTGGGTTTGGCATGGGCTTTTGAAACCTCAAAGGCACCGCCATTTGCCACGCCCACTCGTTACTCCAGTGGATTCTGCATGTCAGGCCTGAAAGCTTGTTCATGGATTTGAGGCATGCAGCTTCAAAGGGAGCTACTCTAGCCTCCTGGAGTTCATTTCTTGGCATCTCCTAACTCATATGTGTTCCAGACTGGTCTCTGCATAAGTCTGTGGAGAGTTTTGTGTGCTTTCTTTGTTCATGCATATAGGTGTCCTAAGAAACGATTCATAAATAGCTAAAACTGAGATTAAACATTATTTCCTGGCCTCCACAGTGTTTCAATGATACTAATTGATTTCCTAGCTGTTATTAGCTTGGGATTTTTACAAGGAAGCTGCCTTATCAGACAGGGTGTCTCCAGAGTTCGAGATAGAAGTCAGGCACTATTACTCACCGTAAACATAGTTAGAATTATCGGAGCAGTCCCACACAAGACAGAATTGTGTTACATACCAGAGAGAAGTTCTTCAATTTCTCTCACTTCCATCACTAATTATCTATGTTACAGCCAAGGACATTCTCAAGAGCTGCTAGAATGGGACCTCCAGGTGCTTGCCTCAGATAGACCCAGAGAATTTATCTTGGGGCTGCCAAGATAGCCCAGTGGGAAGGACGCCACTGCTCCTCAGCTTTGTACCTGGCTGTTTGATCTTACTGACTTTGATGTGACTGCTAACTGCCTACGTGATCCCTGACATTCACCCTGTATCTATATACTATGTAAGCCTGATTCTTACTTTGTGCAAACACACTGAGATTCAGCACTTCCCCGTGTCGTTTCTGTTTATCACTCGCTGAATTCTTTGCCCACCAGGCCAGAACTCTACTCATCCCGCAGAACAAGAGGTCCCGGCAGCAACCCAGACCTTGACATCCAGTGACATACTTCCTCCAACAAGGCCACACCTTCTAATCCTTCCAATCCTTTTAAATACTTCCACTCCCTGGTGACTAAGCATATAGGAGCCTACATGGGCCACTTTTATTCTAACTACACAGACCTGAATGTAGAAGTGGAAGAAAATGAAATTATATCTTTGCACATTGGATGAAGAAATCAGTGCAAAATTAAAACTATTCTGTGTGTGTACTGAGGATTAAACTTCTAGCCTTCCTTGTGCTAGAAACAGAATTTTAAACATATGATGAATGTCTCCTTCTGTGGAAGGATGCTATCCTTGAGAGACCAGCAAATGGAATGGATTCTCAAAGCAAGATTCGTTCAGAATGCAACTCATACTCTCAACTCCCAATCCTCTACTACTTCAGCGGACAAAGCATGGCCCAGTTCTACCAAACAGCGAAACAGTGGGAAAGCACCATGGTACAGGGAGTGAAGGTCAAATACAGCCTAACCGCAGAGCTGCCTTCCTTAGCAGAATGGAAGATGTGTGCCCGGAAATTGCACACAGAGCAGCTTATGCAAATGGAGGAGAATCCAACCAAACCTTGCCCCACTCATTGCCATATACAAGCAGTCTTGCTATTTCAATGCCTTCTGCTTTCTTTACAGTATGCTAGATAAACTTGCTTTCTTTCTACTTCAAACTAGAGGGTGAATTCTTTCACCGACCCACCACATCTTCTGTTACATTAGCAACACATCTACTAAAAAAGACAAGCAAAAAATGAATTTGTGTAAAACCCACATTTGATATGAGATAACGTTTTAGGGCTTCAGTTTGTAATTTTAACTATGTGTCTATCTGTATGTCTGTCAGTGTGTAGGCTTGCTTTTTATAGGAGAGTTGGCAGGTCTATATCACTAGAAGATCTCTGGACCATGACAGACATACACATGTCAATTTCTTAGTGTACCTGGGGAACTGGCACAGCTTTGGTTAATAACCTGTGCTCTAACTACACGTTTTTCTCTTAAATTTAGAAAAATGTGAGAGAATTAAAATCTTATGGTTTAAAAGTCTCAGAAGGGAGATATTTACCTAAAAGTCGTCTGTTTTCAAGTTCCAGTCTTGTTTTATTAAAGCAAACGACAGTAAGTTTAGTATAAAATAAACCCTATCTGATGCAGCCATAACATATTAACTTTTTTGTTTGTTTGTTTTTGTTTTCTCAAAACAGGGTTTCTCTATATAGCCCTGGCTGTCCTGGAACTCACTCTGTAGACCAGGCTGGCCTCAAACTCAGGAATCCACCTGCCTCTGCCTCCCAAGTGCTGAGATTAAAGGGGTGCGCCACCACTGCCTGGCTTAACTTATTTGTTAAAGTAAGGAAGCTAAAAAAAAAAAAAACAATCATTAGTGTGTTTTTAATTATGACATGCATGTAGCAATATTTTTAGTCATTTTACACATGCAGTTCTGTGGTGTACCTGCCATCCACATGATTGTACAGCCAATCAAAACATTCTCATATTCTCTAACAGAATTGTATTTCTGTGTAAGCCATGTTCATTGCCCTTTGGCATTTCTCAGCTTTTCAGTTTGGGGTTTATAGCCTTTTCTAATAGAGTGGGCACTTGGATTCCCTAGGTCATCAGTTTTTCACGGACTACAGCCATGATACACTTGCTAGGATTTCCAGCCTTGATTCTCTTTAAAATGAAAGAACTGAAAGGTACTTGGCGAGGGACAGACATTCCAGAGCCTTGTGTTCCATCATTGTCATGTCCTACCTGGAAGCAATTTGATTCCCTTATACTTTCTTAGGACTCTTAGCATATTCATCCTACTTTATATTCAGTCAAAATCCCCCTTCCTGTGTTTGCATTCTGTCCATTTATATAACATGTAGCTATGTTATACAATTCAAAACTAGCTGAGTTCAAGCACAGATGATTTGTGGAACGTGTCCAGCTACCTAGCTGAACTGATGGAGACGGAAGTGGGGGACATCTGGAGAACTGTCTCCTTGCTGTGAGCATTTCAGGTGAAGGCTGTTGTCAACAATGTGATCTGGCAAGTTGAATATTATATTAAACTAATAGATTAAAAGTAGCATGTATATCTGGGATGATTAATTTTATGTGACAACTTGATGAGGCCACAAGGTGCTTAGACATTTAATTGAACATTATCCCATGTGTCTCTCAGGATACTTCTTAATTCAATCCATACTCGAATGAGTAGACTGAGTATAACAGACTGGCTTCCCTAATATGGATGGTCCTCACTCAGCCAATTGAAGACATGAGTAAGGCAAAAAGGTTAAATACAAGGGGTTATTATCTGCCTGGCTGCCTTAAACTGTGATATTTTGATCAAAACATTAGCTTCCCTGGGTCTACAGCCTGTTGGCTGCAGCCCTCGAGATTTTTAAATTGGCTTAATCCTGTGAGCCAATTCTTTGTAATAAGTCTCTTTTTATGTATTTTCATATGTGTCTATTAAAAATATCTTTGTTGTATAATTTTCTTTTATTATTTATTATTATGAAATGTTAATAATATAGGAAGCTTGAATGGAGCATATTTAGAATACTGCTATGTTTGCAACATTTCCCTAAACCCAAACTAACTCCAAAATATAAATTATGTTTTAAAAAGTAGTACATACCATATGATCCCTCTTGAGTCCATTTTTAATTATATGGCTAACGTTCATGAAAAGTTAGCAATATTTCCTTTGGAAATATTTCTTTTTTGTAGCATTTTGTAATGCCTGACTTTTAAAAATGAATATTGTGTCATTTTACTAAACTGTGGAAGTCCCTATTTGAAACATTTAAGACTCATTGACAATGTGACCCCAAAGGCTATCAAACTCCAGATCAATTTGCTGTTAGTTTTTAATAAAATCATCCCCTTTTGATTTTCCTCATGAGTCCAGATCATTTTCTGATGAGACTCCAAGACTAATACTATGTCACAGAACTAGAGAAATAATCCAATTGGAGTAGTATTAGGAATATGTCGATCCTGGCTGTCTTGGTTCATTCAAGTTACTATAACTTAATTTTAAATTACCGTAACTTTTACCACAACTAGATGTCTTGTAACCACTAGAAATTTACATCATGGTTCCAGAGGCAAAGAAGTCCATGTCTAGGGAATAAGCAGATTCAGGACCCCATTGATGCCATTTCCTGGTTCATAGATGACCAGGTCTCTCTGTGTCCTCATGGCAGAAGAACAAGGGAGCTCTCGAGGGTCTCTTGTACTGGTGGTATTAGAGGAATAAATCCATCCACAAAAACAAAAGCACCATCTTCATTTCCAAATTACTTCCCAAAGGTCCCACTCCAACCACCATCCCTCGAGGATAGGTAGGATTTCAGCATATGAATGGGCAGGGTTGCAGAGATCCAGTCTTTAACACTGTCTGCTGGGAGCTTTGACATTTAGAAGCATGGAAGGGAAGGGAAGGCTTTTGGCTGTAGTCCTATGGCTCTGGGTAGTTGCAGAGGAGCAGAGAACTGTTCCTCTAAATCAAAGCTGACCTTGGCATGTAATGTCTAGGGGGGACAAAGTGGGACAAAGTTCTTGCTTTCTTTATTCTTTTTATTCTGTTTCCTGGCTTTTTGACTGTTTTATAAACTTTTTTTTATTTAAATATTTATTTATTATTATGAGTACACTGTCGCTGTCTTCAAACCACCAGAAGAGGGCGTCAGATTTCATTACGGGTGGTTGTGAGCCACCATGTGGTTGCTGGGATTTGAACTCATGACCTTCTTCGGAAGAGCAGTCAGTGCTCTTACCTACTGAGCCATCTCACCAGCCCCGTTTTATAAAGTCTTAAGAAAGCCATTTCTTTTCTCTTTATTTTTTCTCCCAAACCATGAGCACTTTGCATCTGGGAAAAGTACCATCTTCATCCCTGGGTTCTTATCAGCTGGATAAGTTTCCATCCATCTTCCTGGGGTTGATTGTTGAGTGCTTGTCTTGACTGGCAGTGTGGCTGTGAACTTGACTACTGCACTTAAGAAGATGCTGTGGTTTTCAAGTTCTTCCTATTCTTGTTCCCTTTTCTTCTCTGTTGGTTTTCTTGTTCGGGCTTTTTCTAGTACTACAGCTGGAGGCTGATTGCTTTTCTCATGCATCTTCTTCGTGTGTCAGCTATAGGCTCATTCTGGTATTTGAATGGTGCACAGTGAATGTTTCCCTCTTAACTTGGGTGTTTTTATTTTTAAGTGATGATAATCTATACAAGTCTTTCCCAAACTATGGTAGGCATCGGAGTCACCTGGAATGCTTGTTAAGAAATTGGGAGTCGGCCTCTTTTTCGTGACGCCTCCTAGGCGGTCGGCTGTGTCAAGATGAAGCTGAACATCTCCTTCCCTGCC
>NW_022196903.1:4910061-4933814 GCF_008632895.1 Mastomys coucha
AAAATAAGTCTTTAAGAGTAACAAATAAATAATTGTTGAATCTTTAAAAAAAAAAAAGAAAGAAAGAAATTGGGAGTCCTAGGATTCATGTGTCTCACATGTACCTATGGAACAGATTCAAGTCAGTACATATGGAAGTAAACAAACATCCAGGTGATGTTGCACTGATGCAGATGTGCTGGTCCAGAGATCACACCCCAACTCACTGACCTATACAGCACAAAAGCATGAAGTAGCTGTTTTATCCCCTGCGAAGGAGAGAAAAAGAATTATCCCCTGTGAAGGAGAGAAACAAAATTACTATCTGTAAATGTCCAGAACTTAGCCACAAAATAAAAATAACAGAAAGAATATGGATATTTTGCTTAAAATTCAAGGTAAAAGAGTTTTTCTTTTATAATTATTTTCTTCAACTGAGATAATTTTCACAGAACACAAATAAAGTTAAAACTGCTAAAGAAGGGAAAGCTATTGGTTAATTCTACCAGGATATGTAAAAAGGTTAATTATGGTATGTACATCTTGAAGATCCCCTGGCTGTGTGAGCCACCTCCAGAAATACTTGCCATAGAACTGAAATAGAAAAGATTACATGAGTAAATTATCACCCACACTCTTCACAGGCACCATTTCATACCATAAGCCTTTTCTCTCTTCAGGGAATAATGGTTTTACATTTTACTTGTGACGGCACTCTAATTGCTAAATATAATAGGGGCATTATGCTGAAAAGTTAAGAGATTCCAAATGAGAAGATAAGTCAAATATAGTAATCTCATCCACCAGCGAATCTTTAAAGCACGCTCCTGTCGTCTTCCTGCTCCCCCTAGCCCTCACACTCGCAGGAATGGAAGAGCATAGTAGAGAAAAACTAACAAGCGTTCTAAACTTCTGCTAGCTGTTGATTCTAGCTATGACCCTTTGTCCAAATTTGGCCAAGTGCTTATTTTTAGAAATAAAATTTCATTGGAAAATAGCAATGCCTGTTTGTTTACACATTGTTTGGCTGCTGTTACCCATACCAGACCAACCATGTGGTTTAAAGCCAAAACCATTACTCACTATTGACCAAAAAAAAAAAAAATGTTATTGACCCAGTTCAACCTATTCACTTAAGTGAGACGTCTGTCCTGAGGACAGAGGTATCTCAAAGAAACACATTCCAACAGAGGCAGCATGAGAAGGCTGACTCCTGCCCCAACCAAAGTGCCAGGACTTTAGAGAAGAATGTCAGTGTAAGCTTGCATCTCATTACAGTTTTCAAAGATCCCTTTCAAATGGCACAGGCACCCTTGAGTAGGTAATAAAACAGAAGTTTGCTTTGATCTTAGTCCAAAATGTATAGATGACATATTTTCCATACACCTATGAAGCATACCAGTAGCCCACGACTGGGGGCTGTTTCTATACCAAGTCCATGGACGAAAGAATTAATGGATTTTTTTTTCTTTTAGAAAATATACTAGCATTACATCAGGTTGTATTTTCTGATGTGCAGAGCCTACAAAAAATCACGATTGGTGGCATGAATTCTGATTTTCTCAAGCTAAAGTTACACAAAACTGTCAAAAAACGTGTGAGTGAGCATGTGTCTGTAAGTTTATATACATTCTAAAGACATATTTTATATCCATGTTTAAAATAAAATTGTATAATATTAGTAGCTGACTCTTTGTGCCCCTGATTTACACATAAAGGAAAAAATATATATTTTGTGAACAGGAACCTAAATTCTGTTGTTTCATGTCTAGCACTGTACAGTGAATTCAAGTGCTCTCTCAAAAGAGGCCATTATTTGGCTTTCTTTATTTGTTGTCTCCTTTCTGCCAAGAAACTACTGTGTATACAAGAAACAACTGCTCTACAAAGCAGAAAGCAGATCCTAGTCTGATGGAGGTGATAAAGAAGACATGCAGTACAAGGTTGGCAGGGCTGGCCATAGGGTGGGTGGGAACTGAAGGTACATTTGAGAGAGCCTTGACAATAAAACAGGGATTTGCCATATAAATGTATACACTCCAGAAGATGAGCCTTCAATTTTCTCTGTCACTGTTCTTGGGAGAATTTTTAAAATTAGTATATATTCATTTTACACAGGATGGGTTTCATAAAAACACCTTCTCTTAAGTGTAGCATGTGCTCTGATCATATTCATACCATCATACTCTTCCCTTCCATTCCATCAGACCCCTTCCTTATCCAAAATAGCCCCTCGATTTTCATGTCAAGTGTGTGTGTATGTGTGTGTGTGTGTATATATATATATACATGTATATCATATAAATGATTGTATTCGTGGGTAAACACACACACGTCCTCATATGAGAGAAAAAGTATTGTTTGTCTTTCTGAATCTGGCTTAATTATTACTTAATTATGAACTCTAGCACCATCCACTTTCCTGCCAGTGGTTTAATTTCATTCTTTTTTATGGCAGACTAAATCCCCCATTATGTATATGTGCTATATCTTTTTTATCCTAGGCTGATTCCACAACTTGGCTATTGGGAATAGTGCTATAATAAACATGGATGTTCAGGCGTCTCTGTACTCTAGTGACTTATATTCCTTTGAGTATATTCTGAGAAGTGGTATATATAGATTATGGTGTAGTTGTTTTTAGCATCTTGAAGAATATATATACTGATTTTCATAATGACTGGACAAATAAAGATTCCTTTAGCAATATATAAGAGTTCCTTTCATCCCTAATCCATTCCATTCTACCATTTACTATTAGGTTTTGGGTTAGGTTCCCCCCATTAACTATACCTATTATATATATATATATATATATATATATATATATATATATATATATATATATGGAGTGAGATAGTCTCAATAGAGTTTGATTTTAATTTTTTTCATGGCTAAGAGTAATGAACACTTTTTCATACATGATTGTGCATTTCTATTTTACATTTTGAGAAGTATCTAGAATTTGAGATTTTCAGCTCTTTATGTACACCAGATACTAATCCCCTTTCTGATGTTCAGATGACAGAAATTTTTCTTGGGAGAATCTCTTGACCCCTTTGTCTGTGTTCCTTTAGCCTGTGTTTATCATAGTGGCTTTCTCTGCCCTACTTTTGAATAATTCAGCAAATGAATGAGGACAAGTGTGTGAAGAAGTGGGTGTGTGAGTAATGGGAGGGTAATTAACACATAAAAGGCAGAACTGTGAACCATGCTGACCTGTTCACAGCTGAACAAACTGGGCCTGCTAAAGAACAAGGCTTCGGAGGCAGGGTCATGGTACAATAATGGAGTAAGCCATATGCCACTCTATGTATTGAAATGTATTAAATATTTGAGCACTTCCATGTGCCAGTCCTCTGCCCATTTCTTGTTGGGCTCTGGAGATACACACCTTGGCCTGTGCACTTACTGGGGCTTACTGTTCCACTGATGCAGGAATGATAACAGATATGGCACAGGCTCTAAATGCAGGCTCTCTGAGTTCTAGTAATAATTTACCCCAATCAGTTGTGTGTCCTTCAGTTTTTCGGTGGTTTAGTTTAGTTTCATCTGTAAAACTGGGACAATGATAGAAACTAATAGTGGTTGTGATGATTAAAATGAGATACTGTATGTAAATCTGCCTAGTACAAAGTTCTCAGGAAATATTAAGCATGATCATGACTGGGGAAAACAGATGTTGAACAATAACTAAAATGGAGAGTCACAGGAGATGTGAACTGCAGAGTAACAGGAGTGTGCTGTAGGGTTGATGGTGATGGAATACCAACCAGATCTGAGATTCAAGGAATCCTGTGTAGTGGAAGAGTGGATGTATTTGTGTTTGTTGATCGAACTATTGAAAAAGGTCACATATAATTTACTCATGAGGCAAACATCAGACTTTTGGACCAAAGGTGAGAACAAATGAAGTTGAGGTTCCAGAATGGATACCAATACAGATCAGAATGTATGTAAGCATGGAAGCTGTTCATAGTGGTATATACCAGAAGTCCCAGAAATTTAGAGGTAGAGGCAGGCAGATTAGGAATTTAAGGCCAGCCTTAGTCATCTAGCCCATTTGAGATCAGCTTGGGTTACATGAGACTGTCTCCAAAACCAATCAATCAATAAATAGCCTGAGTATGAATGAAGACAACACATAGACATAACCAGAAAGAATTCCAGGGCTAGAACAGGAACCCAGAAGAGACTGAGCAAATTAGAGTTGTCAATGAAACTGATGAAAAGGGAGATCATGACATTGTAGAAACAAGAGAGAAGAGCAAGGAGAAGGGTGGACATGGCCAGTAGTATCAAGTTCTGCTTCATTTTTAATAAGAACCGAAAATGGCCTACTCTATGTGACAATTAGGTCATCTGATCAGTGTCATCTAATACTCTTAGATCTCGAACAGGCTGGTTTCTGAGTCCTACCCCATATTATAACAAATGTTAAAATGTACCAAATTCCACATTACATATTTGTCTACATGAAAAGGATGGGTAGTGTACAGATGTTCACATCCAATAGCTACTATTAATGAATGGTTAAAACTAAACCTTTGTCAAGTAACTCCAACACCACCAGTCAGCATAGCTTTCAAGATTAGGTGGTAGTGGAAACACTGCTAGAGCAGTTAACAGTGCTACTGTTTTGTAAACTATCCCAGGTACTCTGTGGTCCTCATTAATTTGTGCAGGCCTATGGGGTGGGGGGGGTTGGCCCTTGATTCTTTATGAACCAAGAGGCAAGTATTCTGGGAGTAAAATGTCCACCTATGTCAAGCAAATTGATTTCTCAAAAGCACCATCTAATAAGTTGATTTACATGAAGAAGATAAGAGGTATATGGAAAGTGCATTAACTCTTTGGGGCCATTTGGGGCAACATTAGTAAGCCATGGCTCTAGTACTAAATGGTTCTTCTAATGGCCCCAAGGAGGAAATGCACCCTCACCCACACAGTCTCAGATGGTCCCCATGGTTGCTTGCTGGCTGACATTTGCCCTCTGAGATTATAGGTGCTTTTAAACTACTAGATCATTGGCCTAATTCCCACTTTACAGACAAGGAAATGGAAAACTTATTCCAGGTTATTTGACCAGTTAATAACAAAGCTTAGATTAGATATTAGCCTGTTAAACTGGCTGGCTAATAATTGGCATTCCACCTATCATCTCTGTAAATGCTTGCAATCCAGAGTGTAATCCTTGGTAGCTATGAAGTGGACATATGGTTGAGAAGAAAGTTAGGTGAAGGGTCTTTTGAAGAACACGGATTTGGTTGAGCGTTTTTGTTGCTGTTTGATGGTTGTTAGTTGTAAACATAAGTGAACACTCAAGTCGACAAAGAGAAAGGAGGGCTGTAGAAGTGCAGCAGTGATAGAGTGTGCACTGCTCTTGAAGAGGACCTGAGTTCAGTTCCCAGCACACCCACACCACATGATTCCCTCTAGCTCCAGGAGGATCTGGTGCCCATGGCCTCCTGAAACCCACAGCCTCCTCCTGCCCATGATCTCCAGATGCCCGTGGCCCCCACAGGTCCCTATACTCAAATACACACACCCCCTTCACACACATAATTAAAAATAATAAAAATAAGTCTTTTAAAAAAGGAGGCAGGAAGTCTTTTCACAATAGATGCCAGGAGTGAATTAAGTTTTGTAAGCATGTTTACCAGGCTTACACACTGAATAAAGTAGGTCATCTTTGGGGATACTGCTCAGCGAGAAACAAGTTTCTAAGAGCCAAATGGAGAATGGGGAGCCACAATTCAAGGGTGCTTGTTTTGTAAATGAAAAATAAAAACAAATAACTGGCTTTAACTCCCCACCTGGCTTTTTGCCCTGGGCTTATAAAAACTGAAAAAGCCCACCCACCCACCTGATGCCAACCTCGGCCTCCCAGGTCACTTGCAGAGAAAGGAAGAAAAATTGCATCCCACATGGTGATGGTTCTAATACAAGCTTATTATAACCAAAGGTCATGGCTTCTTTGCAAATCATACATTCAGCTACTATGTCTCCACCCTTTAGAAGAAGAGATGTGTGAGGAAAAAGGAAGAAAACTGCATCGCCAAATGGTGAGCACATGGAACAAGAGGCAAAGCTTCTCATTCTCCCAGCTTCTGTGTTGGTTAAGAGCTTCCAGGAACTGCACAGGGACATGCACGTAGGGAAAGTAGATGCTGCAATTGTCAGTTATGCTCTGTAAGCACAATTACACCTTGATATTGCTGCTGGTTCTTGACTATATAATATGAATGTGCTGTATTTTAAAGCTAATACAAAAAAACAATGTTCAGTGTGACTTTTGTCTAAAATGGTAGGGTTTTTTTTAATGGAGGGGGGGTTGTTTTGTTTTGGTTTGGTTTGGTTTGGTTTGGTTGGTTTGGTTTGGTTTGGTTTGGTTTGGTTTGGTTTTGTCAGCAGACCAAGAGTTAGGAAGGATCCGGTCTCTGAAATTGCATGATCATCTTTTTTGTTTTGTTTTCTCTTGTCATTGTGACTAGATTTAGGATGTAAGCACTAGTGAAAGCCATTTTAATAAACACTGGACCTCCCTGTTGAAGGAACACACACAAAAACAAGCTCGAATGAGGAGAAAAGGGCAGCCTGCGAAAGCAATCCAGTTTTCTTGTCTAAATAAGAGATACATGTGATTATTAGCCTAAACAAATAGAAGGGTCAGCAAATTATATGTAACTGCATTTAACTCTTTGGGCTTCAGTAAGGTCTATGAGTAAACAAGAACCATCAGTGAACTGATTCGTTAAAACAATCCTTGGCATTTACAGATCATCTTACATGTCACACGACTGGGTTTGATGCTCACCCATGTATGTGAAGAGGGCAGGTCTCATTGACCTCATTTCACAGATGAGCAAGGAGAAGCTGCAAGCAGTCCAGAGGAGTTCTTTCCATGAGTAGTTCTAGCTCTATATCCTGGGGCAGGCCCTTTCTGGTGAAAAATCACCTCTTTGTTCAAATAGGGGAGAGCCTCCATATAAGATAATGCTAACTGAAGATGTACCCTAAAAAAATATAGGAAGCATGCTACTGACATGTCTTTATGGAATTTAAGCAAAGATCCTTTATTATCTGACATTAAAGAAATGAAGTAAAGTAGGAAGAGCACAATCACACATGGTCAGTCGTGTGTCAGAGCATAACACGTGCTGTGGTTACTGAATTTGTCAGTGGCTTCCACAGCTTTGCTCAGCTCTCAGGTCTCAGTGTCAGTGAGTTCTGGATTTGGGCCGTGCCATTTATATGTTTTTCCAAAAGCCATTTTCTCACGTGAGCTAAGGTTCTTGAAGCAGCTCTGTGCACTTTACCAGCTTGGTATGATCCCCAATGCTTCCATGCAACTGCTCCCTCAGAATGACAGCCAGCCTGGTATAGCTGTCCCCTGAGAGGCTCTGCTAGGGCCTCACTGATATGGATGTGAATGCTTGCAGCCAACCATCCAACTAAGCAGAAGGACCCTAATGGAGGAGTTAGGGGAAGGACTGTAGGAGCTGAAGGGGATTGCAACCCCATAGGAAGAACAACAATATCAACCAACCAGACCCCCCTCCCCTCAAAGATCCCAGGTACTAAACCACCAACCAAAGAATACACATGGAGAGACCCATGGCTCCAGCTGCATATGCCTTCTCGGGCATCAATGGGAAGAGAGGCCTTTCTTTGGTCCTGTGGAAGCTTGATGCCCCAAGTAGGGGAATGCTAGGGTGGTGAGGCAGGAGTGAGTGGGTGGGTGGGGGAGCACCCTCACAGAAGCAGGGGGAGGAAGATGGGATAGAGGGTTTGTGAAGGGGAAGCCAGGGGGATAACATTTAAAACTAAATAAATAAAATAACCAATAATAATTTTTAAAAAGGATGCTAAGCTATCCTCTACGGCCAGCTGTTCTGCTGCTCTTCTCATCCTCCATTTGCATATGATACCTTACTAAACAAGGGAAGTTTTTCTTTCTGTTTCACCAAATGCAGGTGCTCAGCCATTCTGTGAGAACTCCCATAATTGGCCATGTCAAATTGCCTGCTGGGTCCAAGGTCTGAAAAATATTATTTTTTTCATAAAGACAATAAAAAACCCCACAATATTTGTACTTTACACCCCCCCACACACACGCACACATACACTGTCCTCTGAAGCTCTTCTCTCTGCCAGTCACAACCACACAACCTCACAAATGGTACCAGTTACTGTGATTCTTGGCAATTATTTTTCTAGCCTCTGTAAGTTTACAAGGGAAAAAAAAAATCCAAAGCTATAAATGAATAACAATCGTGTATTGGCATACTTTGCTCCCTGACAAGCCCAGCAACTCTTTTTTTTTTATATATATTTACTTCTAAAAATTTTCCAGATTCTTAAAAATTCTTGACTCTCTTATCTTTTCAAACACCCTTTCTGTTTGCTCCTGCAGCCTTTTCTGTAAACTATCCTTGCTTCCTGGCCACCTGGAATCTCAGTGGAAACAGAGTTGTCCTCTCTCCCCCAGTTTCATTTCTATGCCACCTTGAAGAAAATAAAGGTGCTGTGAGCCAAAACCTGCTGGCATAGGTAACCCAGGCTTGTTCAAATGCAGTGTCTCTGGACTTGACTCAGTATTGTTGTAACCAGAAGTCTGAAGGATTTGGAAATGAGCAAATAAATATTTGCTTTTTGTTTAAATCAGGCCCCAGCAATAATAGGCTCTTTCAAAGCAATGGTCATCATATTACTTCGTATGGAAAGAGAACTGTGAGATTTTCATGTAAACTAAGAATGTCATTCAGATTTCAGATTTCACTCACCAGCCAATACAAGATAGTTTCTAAAAAAAATAAAAATAAAAAATAAAAAAACAATGTAAAATTCAGTTTAATGAATTCAGATAGGAATTGTTTTTTTATTCAAAAATGTTCAAAACCACTAGATGAAATAAAAAAAAAAAACAAATATTACCTCTAAATCACTGCTGTGGTCAAGCTTTGCTTCAAGCTATGGCCTAGTCTGCAGAAGACTAAAAAGAAAAATTTTCTCGGCATGAAATAAAAGTTTCTAATTTAAACATATGATCTCATATTTGGACATTCAACTTCTACCTCTATAGTGTAGTGCTACGATGAAGCTTGATTCACAGAGTATACACATGAAGCTCTACATTGGGTTGCCAGCTGTAATCAAAGCACACATAAAGTGTACCCTGTAATCCCAGAACTTAGGAGGTAGAGGCAGGAGGATCAGAAAGTTTAAGATCATGTTTGACTGCATTGGGAGTTCAAGGCCAGCCTAGGTTACATGAGACTGTCTTTGTAAATAATGAGTAAATAGGAAGAAGTTTATAGTTTACAGCAAAGGGAGAGAAAGGATTAAGGTTAAAGTCGTTAGTAAATTGAAGGTGCGACCTTCAGTCCCTGGCAGTGATCGCTTGATCAGAAAGCCATGCATGCTTGTATTATAGTATTCAGCTGTCCAGCATCAGGCTGTTAACCCTTCATCACCCATCTCAGGGAGCTGGAAGGACCACTGTGCTAGCTGGGACTGGGTAGGTAGAGTGGGGACTCTCAGAATTCACACACCATCTTGGGAGACTCAGACAAACTTGAGAGACTTCCAATCTCAAGAGACTTTGCAAACAAAACAAAATTAGTAATTTCTCTTTCTTTGGGTCAGATTGGGGCGAGAAAGAAAAGGATTCTTGCAAAGAGTTCGCTCTGGAAATCACTGCTATACCCGTCCTAAGCGGCTCAGTCAGTCATCTTCCCGCACCTGCCCTTGTCTGCAGCTCATTCCTTTTATGTGCGAGTTCTATTTCTTATCCACTTAAAATGGGGGCCAACCTGCTTTCTTCAGCAGATTGTTGGTGCTAAGTAAATGGTGCAATTTGTAGTAATAATGGTGATGATAATGAATCTTAAAACACCTACAGAATCCCGGTGAACTCTCTGTGATGTTAAAGCTGTGCTGATGAACAGTGCTAATGACTGAAAAGGAGGTGAAAAATTTTACGACGCAGATTGCTGACAGCTTCTAATTGTCTCAAAAGAAGGACTTTTCATAACAGACAAGCCCCATATAAATAAATACATGTACAGCATTATAGACATACAAGGACTATATCTATCTGGATTTTTTTTTTCCTGTCTTACAATAATGTGCTTCATAAGATCCAGAGACACCAAAGGACTTGGCAAACAGTCCTGAGGTCAAGGGCCTTGGGAGGGAAAAATTAAGGCTGTGTTTGCTCTTTGTTCAATGTTGCATTGTTCCCAGGTCTGTAAGCATGACTTTAGAGACTCCACCAACATAAACATGAAACTACCTAGTTATAAGCCTGTGTTTACACAGTCAGGATCAAAAGCACAGACAGTCGGCTTCATTTGCATTTGCTTGCCAAAAATGTCTTTTTTTTTTTTAAAGGAGCAAGAATTCATACTATGGTTCCATTTACTCTCAAGGTTAATTTCGATTTACACGTTTTATAAAAGGCCTCCTATTCTTTCTGATGTTGCTAGCACTTTTCTTTTCTTTGGGGTTGATTGTTCTTTTCTAAGGAACTGATTGTGTGGGGATCGGGCGGATCATTGCAGGGAGCGCAGATGAAAAGCCTGTTACTCCAAAGGATTAAATTACAATTCTTAGTGAACCATTGCCAAGCTATTTTTTTTTTTCACAAACCCAGGGAGGCTTGGAAATAAAAAGTGTTCCAGCTAGAAAAAAAAGGTGGGAGCGGTTGAGCGGATGAGCAAGGATGACCATGCTACTAAGTGGCATTCTGTTCTCGTCAAGTAAAATCACGAGGCAAATGAAAAATGAGAAGGTCTATAAAAATATCTGTGTGATCAGGGAGAATAAATGTGTGAATTTGGAAAGAAGTAAGATCCAGGACTTCTACTGAATCTAAAAATTGAAAGAAAAGCAATACAGCAATACCAGACACACACATCAATCCATAAAAAAAAGAATTCAAAGTCAACAGTGCTTTAGAATCTTGTGGGCTTGTGGGATCAGAAAACCTAACATTTGCAAGTTGCTTGAGAGAAGCTCTCATAGAAATGATTCTAGATGATATCCGAAGGAGGAGGCGAGTCCCCGATTTAAAGCAGGATTAGCACATTGCCAAAAATCCACATGGAAACCACAAGGGGAGTGCTACCAAACACCAGGAGCAGACAGGATAAAGAAGTTTTGGAAAGAGCACTCAGAGGCAGAGGCAGAGGCAGAAGCAGGCAGATCTCTCTGAGTTCAAGGCCAGACTGGTCAGTATTAGGCCATGCAAGGCTAGACAGATCCTGCCTCAAAAATGCAAACAAACAAACAAATGAATGAACTGTAATATCCATTTGACTCATCTGTCTGGCAGTTCTTTAAGAGGGGGGAAAAAAGAAGTTTGAGAAAGAAAAGTTCAGAAAAAGATGTTTCTAAATTCAATTGTGCAATGTTTGTCGATGAACTGATGGGAGAAGCAGACTGAAGAAGTTCAAAGGCCTGAAGAAACTGAGGAAAGATGAAAAACTGACCATGATCTGTGTCCTCATTGTAACAGGGAGTCTTTGGGATGCTACTGTGGTTTCTGTCTGTATCTTACTAGGAGTAAAGAACAGATCCCACACAAAATGCTGACATAAATATAAAAGTTTGCACCAAATTATCCCATGTTTCAGGACCACACCAAGCATGGTGTAAGTGCTTCCAATTAAAAAGCTAGGTGATATGTGATGCCTGTTCTCTGGGAGTTTACAATATCTTAGAGAAAAATGCCTTAGAGAGATGCCTTAATCAATGACCATCGTAAAATTTGAAGCCGAAGCTAAAAGGAGGGAAGCTACAGAGAAAGAGAAGTCAAGGAAGGCTTTAAAAAGAGGCATTATTTGAGAGGAGTCTAAAGGAACAAGAAAGAGTTTCCCAGTCAGAATAACAACAAACAAACAAACAAACAAAACCCAAGAATCAAAATGGAAGGTGCATGTAGCATGACATATTCTGCAAGCATGGGTCAGGGACACCAGCAGATGAGGTTGGAGAATGGGAGGGTCTGACTGGGAAGGGTAGGAGCCAAGGGATTTGACCTCATCCAGTTAAGTGGAAGAGTATTGCCAGCTTTGAAATAAGAGTTTGGCACAGCCAAGTGTGTGTTTCAGAAGAGAAGTTCTGGCTGTGAGGGGGAGGAGATGCTGAGTTAGGCAGGGGACAATGAGGTAAAGATAGACATGATGTGTTGGAGATGTGATGAGAAGATTTTCACCAGCTATTGTCTGGTAAGGGTGAGGAAGGGAACTCAAAGTCCACACATGTTGATCCTGCTGAGATGGGAAATGCATAACACTGCAAAATGGGAACATTTATGCCATCACTTGGCAATATGGGGCAAAGGAGGCCAACAGATCTGTGGTTAACTGCTTCTTCATGTAGTAGAGAAACTTTAGTCAAAACAACAACAACAACAACAACAACAACAACAACAACAACAAAAAACCCAGCCAGAACTGAGTGTTCACACTGCATACCCTCGTCGTGTTCTTGAAGAGACTCAAGGGATCAGAAAACATTCCACTGGAATTTTACTTAATTTTTAACCATTACAAAACTCTTTGTGTAGTAGAGTCCAACAACATGCTAACTTGTCCCTGGGGTTAGCTGTCTGGGTGCAGTTCTCAAAACAAAGGAGTTTCCTTCTCGTTCTTTGCAAATAGAACAGTATCCTTAGATCACAGGCAATTGGTTTGGATTTTTATTTTTCAGACTGTTTACCAAGTCTTAAGTATATTGACCTCTTTTAAGATTCTAAAAAGACACATCCCTATTCTTCCTGACCTCCACTTCTTTCTCTGAACTGGAGGTTTGTGCAAGAAGCAAGGAACAGCAATTTGGCTTTGGGTCATAATAACCAGTCAAATTTCACTTGTCCATGTTTTTTTTTTCTTTTTAAAATTTCCCATAACCAAAACATCAAATCACAGGAATGGGTAACCTGTTCTGAAGCCTAGATAAGCCTGGTTGCTACTGTGGACACATGTGACTTCATGTTGTTAGCATTAATAGCTATTTACTCTGTTATTATTATGTTTTTGCTGTAAAAGCAATGACCTGGCCAGTCTAACAAAAACGTATTTTAAAGCAGTTAACATCTTTTGTGGAAGAATAAAAAACATATGGTAATTCTATTTACATTTATTTTGTTAATTTAAATAATCTTATCTAAGCAATCAAATCTTCTGTCACATACAACTTTTTAGCGTGTTATTTGAACTACATCAACAATGCCTTGGTTGGGTCTCAAGCACTATCAGGATCATCACGAGCATTATTGGGGACTTATACATCTTGCATTCATCATAAAGAATAAGCAGGACCATAATGAATAACCACATTAGCATAATTTAAAAATGCAGTACTCAAATGGCTTTCCCCCCAAGACTTGTAGTAAAACCATACACACAATGAAATTGAAATGAATCATTACACCACGGGCTTGTTTATATTGTAACATAATTATACGCCTGGAAGAATGAGACGACAAAACTGCCATTAATAACTAGAAGGAAGGAGTTCTGCTTTTTACTAAATCATACCAACTTATGATGAACATGTACAAAAAACCATGCAAGGAAAGTCTACTGTTCTTCTGTAATGCCTTCTAGTTTCTTTTTTGGTACTTTTGAGAATGATGGTTTTGTGTGTGTGTGTGCGTGTGCGTGCGCTCGTGTGTGAGCTGTTTCTCTCCTTCCACCAAGTGGGTCCTTGGTATTGAACTGAGGTCTTGAGATTTGATCACAAAGCGCCTTTCCCCACTGAGCCATCTTGCTGTATCTAAAACAGTCTTTTTTCTTCTTTAAAAATAAATCTTTCCATTAATCTTTACTTTGCATCCCTCACTGAGCCTATAAATAAATTGAGTAATTTATGAGCCAGTTTGTGCCCTTATAACAAAGCAGTGACTTTACAAGTGGAGCTACTGCCCACCACTGAAGCACTTAGGCAAGGGAGACTCTTAGTAAAGAAAAGGCACGCCAAGACATACCAACCAGCCAACGACTCCTCTGAACTCAGTAACTAAGTTTTATCAGAACAGGAGTGTGTTCAGTATATTTGTGTAAAAAAAAAGGAAAGAAAGAATAGTTTTTGATGTCATATTAATTAGTAAGAAAAATAAATGATTCTGATGTTTAGATTGCAGTTTGAAGAGTTCTACCATGAAGTACCTAGCAGTCAAGGCTTCCTGATGTAGTGACAGTGTGTATACCTGGAATCTATCACTAGGTGACCTCTGGAAGCTCCCTAGGGGAAAGGATGTGAAGGACAATATTTCAGGCAAAGAGTAGTAGTCAATATGCATGTTTAAGAAATGAGAATCGTTTACACTCACATTATTAAGTGCATATTAATTTCTTGAACATCAATTACTAGAAAAACTATATAGAGAGATGAAACTAGAAGGCACTTAGGGATTCAGAAAGAGCTATCCATATGGCCCATTCCCAAGCACAGGGAACATGCTGGAAGAGGGGGCAGAGAGAATGTAAGAGCCATTCAATGAGAAGGACTGACTGTGACACACTCTCTTCTGGCCAGAATATGGCTGCTGTACTCATGAACTCACAGCAACTGTGGTTGCCTGCACAGGTTGGGCACAGGACTGAACACATCAACATTCCATCCTGGATTTGGAAAGGGCTCTTAAAGCCTGCCCCCTCCCTAGTGGGTTATTGGCAATTGGTGGCTACTTGTGAACTGGGAGTCTTTGTCCCGGTGATGTAGCCACTGTGGCTTGCCCATGCTTCAGTGGCTAACTTCACACCATGACCCTGCCAGCAGCCCTAGTCAAACTCAGTGAGTAACAAAATAAATGTAAAACTACTGATAGTAGGCGGGAGACTTGGAGTGATGAGGGATAGGAGGAGGGGGAAAGGGATAAGAGATGGTCATAAGAAGGTAAAGGAAGTCTATGTGTGTGTTTGTGTGTGTGAGAAGAGAGTGGGGAAGGCAGAGAAATTGTCAAATAATAATAGAAAACATAAAGCTGATAGGAATCAATGTCCAAGCAAACCATGCTCTCTGCCCTCAAAGAGCTTACAGTTTAGTAAGAGAAATGGATTTTAAAAAGTAATTCACAGAGCTGTTCAAAATACCCAGTGGAGAACACAGACAAAGTTCTGGAAGATAATAACAGGAAAGACCTACTTGAAAGGAGTTGGGGTAGTCCCTGTCTAGGTGATGAGACCAGAGGAATGAACAGGATCAGTAGGGATTTTTGTCTTGGGCTTATCCGTGTTTAAATGTTCCATGCAGTGGAGAGATGGAGACAGCTTGCTGTTTCAGACAAGCCTTCCTGGCTGCTATGCACAGCACAGGGATGAACAGGCAAGAGATAGGGAGACCAGTTAGATGGCTTTTCCATTCGACTGGGTGAGAGTTGACATGTGAGTGCCGGAATCTCTGGGCCGCAGCAGCATTAGGCAAGGGGAGAAGTATGGTCAAGTATTTAACAACCCTTTTGGCTTGAGCACTGAGCCATTAGAATGGCTGTTGGCCTGGGCACCAGAGCAGAATCTGCAGCCCTCTGCACGGCCAGGCTATCTCCAGAGATGGAGCAGGCATGACAGGGACTCGGGCCAGCTGCTCTTTGTAACTAGTGTTAGAAGTATTTCAATATTTTCCTTTGGGGAAAAGAAATGCAGCTATCCTGGGAAAAGCTAAGGAGATAAACAGGAAGGAGAAAGCTGGATCTTAGCAATGGAAGCAGAAGCAAAGGGAAACTTAGGGACTCGGCTCTGGTTTCTGTTGAGGCAATGAGGTAAACTAACTTATGTATTCAATAATACTTCCTTACCATTTTGTGTTTAAGACATCCAGAGACTTGGCATACAAGTGGCATTTGATATAGGAGTAAATAACTGGGGGAAAGAACCGAGCTGAAGAAATAAACTTGGGAGCATAAAGATGCCATTTAAAGTGACAGAGCAGATGAGGTCTCCCAGGGAAACAGTGGGGAGAGGAGCAACAGAACTCACGCGGCACCCAGAGCCCTGCCAACACTTAGTGCCTGCAAAGAGTAGCAAGCAGGAGTAGCTGTTAGGAGGAGAAGCAGTCATAAGAGCTCACAAGAGCTCAGAGTGGAGAGCTTTCCAGAAGGGGGAGGGAGGAGCTGGCTATGTCGAAAGTGGTAGAGAGATTAAGAAAGAGGGACTGAAATCTCTCAGGGAAGTAGCAACATGGAGATAGTGGGTGACCTTGACAAGAGCAATTTTAGTAGGTGGAGAGCAAGGAGGTCAAACTGTCTAGCTCTGGAAGTAAGTGAGAAGAGAGGGCAAAGAGATAGGGAGTGCATGGATTTTTGCAGTGATGTGGGATGTTGTTGTTGTTGTTGTTATTATTATTATTATTATTATTATTATTATTATTATTATAAAGCTATTTGTACAACTTTAATTAGAAATAGGGGAACCAGTAAGGGATTTTAATAGATCTTAGGAGCCAGCAAATTGGAACTCCTGCTTAGCTTTGCAAATAAAATCGTATTTACTTGCCCATTCTTCTATGCATTACTTACAATTGATTTCATGGTACAATAGCATAATTTACTAGTTGTGAGAAGCCTATGACTCACTGAACAACAATATTTTCTGTCTGTATCCTTATAGAAAAGCTTTGCCAGTCCCTAAATAAAGCTGAAATGTTACATGTACTAACCCATTTAATTTTCTCAGGAAACCAAATAATACATACATACATACATACATGCATACATACGTACATACATACATACGTGTGAATATACAACCCAAACAATGAGAAATATTACCTTAGGCAGAAGCACCATGGGAATTTTCTTATGTCAGTTTTCCAGTTTATCAGCAATAAAGACAAATAGCTGCTATTCTTTGCTGCTACTGTGTCTCTGTGTCTGACAATATGGAATAATCGCACTCTGTTGACTCCCACACAGTTTGTAATGAGAACTATGCCTTCCACGTGACAGGTATCTGATACATACTGCTTAAGGAAAGGACAGGAAAGAACAAGACACTGGGCCAGAGAATTGCCTGGGGCAAGAGGCAGGAGATCTTCTTTAGACAAGATATTTTTGCCAAGTCTTTAAATGATTATCATAGAAACAGCTCTTTTCACATTTCATCTATTTGTATAATATTTAATAAAATCATATCATTCTAATCACAAAGCCCAACTGTCATAAACAGATGGGGACATGGAACAAGAGCTTTCAGAGTATCCAGTTTATATCAGAGCAACAACCTTGTTGCTTCCCTCTGTGTTCAGGACTATTATAATAGGAAGAGAAAACAGTCAACCATTCTGGAAAGTTCAGGGAGGGGGCTCAGGTTGAAAGTGGTTGTCATCAGGGTCCTGCAAGCCTCTTACAGGCCCCAGCTGTGCCCTTTGAGTCACTGACAAAGCTGGCAGCAGGGCTGGATCCTCTGAATATTGACTTAAGGCAGCTGTCCCAAGTCATCCCACTCTAAGGATCTGGGCGGATTGGATGTTGGAAACCATGCAGTAAACACTTCCTTTAGCTTTGTTTGGAATGTGGCGTGTGGAATCATAGATCATTCCTAGGAACACTGCAGCTTTCAGAGAGGTGTGACTTTGAAAGCTGGCCTGGCTTCTCAAACAACAGACTTAGGCTTATAAAATGCACACAAAATTCCTAAAGCTGCTGAATTTATAGACAGAAGCAATAATACCTAGTGAACATATTTGGCAACATCTCACCTGGTAACTGAAGAAGAATTTCCCAAATAGGCAATATAAATGTCAGGAATTGTGGCTGGGATATAGTGTAGTTGATGAGTGCTTACATGGGTGGTGAGTTCAAATCTCAGCATTATAGAAACTGGGAATAGTAGTATATAGCTATAATCTTTGCACTCAAGAGATGAGAGCAAGAGGATTATAAGTTCAAGTCCATATAGCACATTTGATGGACAACCTGGTCTATGAGAGACAAAAACAAAAACAAAAAGAAAAGAAAATCAGGAATAAAAATGATAGTCATTACATTTCTGTGAGCTAACACTGGATCCTTAACTAGCTTTCTAACTTATTTATACTACAATTGAGCCCATAAAAAAATGATCCTATCCTGTACTGTTGACATTTTAGAATAGTGTTATTCCCAATAACTTGGATATTAGATAAGAAGTTTAACCTCCTAGGATTAGCTAAAAATCTAAACATTATTAATCAAATGTATATATTTAAATGTTTCTGATATGAAGACATATATTCTATATTGACCACTAATGATAGAAGTTGAAGGGGCCTAAAGGTCATGTATTCTACATTGAACCATTAATGGTAGAAGCTGAAGGGCTCAAAGATCCAAATCCTGTGTTTGAGAGACACAGATTAGACTCAGAAAAGCTACATAAGATGTTCAAGGACCAAAGGCAGCTATGAGTTAATGAAGCCTACAATCTATGTCCATTTTTTCTCTCATTATAATCATCTATTCTGCATGAAGTTTCTGGTAAGTTGTGTGGAATTGGCCCACTGCTCAAAGATGTATTATGCTCACTAGTTTGTGCCTCACAATAGAACAGGGCACTTAGAGGATCAGAGCTTGGCTCTGATCTTTACTCTGTGCCTTAGCTGGGATCAACTGAAGGCTCACTTACATGTTTACTAATTGATGTCATCTGGGAGCCTGAACACACACCATTAGCCTTTCCTTGTAGAGCCTCTTCACAATATGGTGACTGGCTTCCAAGAATGACCACCACAAGACAGAGAAGCAAATAGAAGCCATTTTGCAACTTAGGACTCTGGAAGTCATATGTGTCTTACACCAATTTGTTTACTGTAGTTATAAAGATCCAAGTTCTCTGTTTAGGAAAATAGGGTCTCATTATGTAGCTAAAGCTTCCCTCAGAATTATAATCCTCTTGCCTCAGCTTTCTGAGTACTGAGATTATGGGATGCAATTCTAAACTTCACCTCTTGATAGAACTAGTAAGGCCCTAGAAGAACATTTGGGACAATGTTACTATATGTTCCCATTCTAAAATTACACTCAACTAAATTAGAATAAAGGCAACCTTTGCAAGAGCTCTGCAGGTAGAGGAGAGGCAGTGGAAATGGCCCATCATCCCATCCCTGGAAGCTGAAATGCCTGCTCCACGGCACTCCCTGTCAGCAACCTCACAGGCTATACTTACTACAGATTGAAGAGGAACAAAACATTTAACTCCACATGATTGAAGCTCTTATTTCACTTAACTGTCTAGATTGGTCTATTGAAAATCATGTTTGCAGACTGAATCCCAAGCATAATGGACTTCACAATGAAGAAAAGAGAAATTATTTTAAGTGAAGAAACTTAAAGAGGAATAGTTTGTGTAGTAGACTATAAAGAACAGGTCAATAAAACCTTTTATAGCACAAAGAAAAAGACCTATTCTCTGAACACAGAATAAAGCTACAAATTAAGAACAAACATTTAAACATAAATTTCCTATTCACTTGGAAACTTAAAAAGACTCATCTACACACACTCTTGGGTATAGAGTTACAATATATGGTTACAATTATAAATTTGTAGAAAATAAGAATAATGAAAACACTACAAATCAAAAGTCATAGGCTATACCTCATGCTACATGTAAGGTACACATTAAAAAGTGAGATATGACAGCAGCAGCAAAAGATTGGTATTTAAGTGTCTGTCACTGGCTTATGGCTTTATAGGCACCAACATATTTAGTAGCCAACAATCTATAGGTGAATACTGTTCTACTCTTTCTTCTTTAACCAAGGAAGAGATTGACCCAGAAAAGGAATGACTTAAATAAGGACATGGACCTAGACCCCAAGCAGTGCTCCACACTTTGACATTAGAACGGAGATACAGACAAAATTCATCCTCTTCCCTGGGAACTTCTTTTTGCCATGCAAAGGCAAAGATGTCCTTATGACTCCTGGACAACAGTGAAAACACAGCCTTCTTTTATGGCGCCCCAAAAGGGAAAGAGGAGAAACTGTTATTACCAGGTTCTGTGTGAAGTTCAGATTCCCCAAGTTGTCTCCTCTCACACTGGAGAGCAGAATGGGTCTCTACTCCCTAGAGGAAATCTATAAAGCATATTTGAGTATGTTACAGCATGGTGGAAGGTTCAGGTCTAGCCTTTCCAACATGATTTTGGCTGGTGTGAGTGAAAGAGAGGCCACATTTTTTTTTCTCTGTGGTTTTCACCAAAGTGGAGTATTGATTGTCTATGGACTTTCTGTTTTGCTAGGCTGATCTTTTCCTGGTTCTTTGGCAAGACAGAACAGGCTTCTGTTATGCCCATTTGAATTTGCCTTTTAAGCCTACAATTTGCTAATTTATTCTGATCATCTTCTAGGACACATACACAAATGAACAAAAAGCCAAAGGACTTAGCCACTGGGTTTTCCCCAGTATTCCTAACAGGCCTGTCTTCTTCCTCCTTGTCTATTCTCTTATATGAAATTTCCAGGATTTCCCCATTTCTCTTAGTTGAAACACCAAGGGAAAGCATTTCTATTCCCTTTCCCAGAAGCAGAATCACCTGTCATCATGTCTTAAGAAATCTGACAGCAAGTGCATACATTCAGAGTAGAGGAACATGCTGGTAGAGCATAGTTTTTAATGATAGGTGTGGGGAAAATGGTATGGGATCCACACCAAGTTCACAAGTCAAAAAAGAGATTAGACTACAAATCTCTCAGGTCCATGGGTATGAAGAGAATACATGAGGAAGGTCTCAAATATTAAGTTCCATTTTCTTAATGAAATAGGAAGGGAATCAATTGGTCAGGGCAGAAGAAGGTCAGGAAAGGCTGGTGATTTACAGAAAAGTGGGAATATCTTACTCTGAAGGACACACCAGAGGAACAGTAGAACTCTGATCATACTGAAGCCACACAAATTTAGGAGGAAACAAGTCAGTTTGGGTGATTATTTCCTTCCAGATCTGTGTATAGATTAGAGAGATAGATTTTAATTCAATCAATAATTGTCAGATTAGATATTAGGAGAGGAAAGACATAAGAGCAAAGAAGATGTGCATCAGGTGTGATCCAGGTGTGTATCAGGTGTGATCCAGGTGTGCATCAAGTGTGAGTAAGATGCTGGACTACAAAGTCAGTCTTATTGCATGGAACAGCTTCAAAAGACACAATTTACATTGGATTTTGCCACTTGATGACCCTGTATAGATTTTAAAAGGTGGACTGTAAACATTTGGAGTATTTGGAAGGGAAGTCTCAACTGGTGTGACAATTTGCTAAGTAGGAACTGTTCAGGACAGTAAATGACAGCTATATAGTTGACATTTGAAATTGAGGTTAGGAGTCAAACCAGGTATTGGAAATTAAAACTTTTAGGGTATGATGTGGGAGTATATAGCTGAAGTTGAATTGAAAAATTCCACTGAAAAGCTTGATTCGTATACCAACCCTTCCTTTGAAAATAATTTTAAATTATGAATAATGAAAATATTTCACACATGCACTTATTTATTTGGATATTTTATAGTGTGACTAGAAATTAGGGTCTCAAATATACTCAACAAAATCTTTATCTTTGAACATTGTTACAAGCCCCATCAAAACACAATTTTAGATGCATCCACCGACTAGCAACAAAGTCAATTCAAAATGAATTCAAGTCAGTGTTCTAGGGAGACAATCAAGTCACTGATAATCTTTTGCACTGAGTACTTCCACCAGATCGAGGTGGTTTGGCGCTCCAGTTTTTGTAGCCATCAGAGCGACATAAATCATAAAGCTCAAAACCAGGCCAAAGAAGGTAGTCTGAAATAACATCCTAGGGTGTGCATTGGCTCAGTCAATAAAGGACCTGAGTTCAGTCTCCAGAACTCCTATTTTAAAAAAGAATTCGGGGTTTGGTGACACAATGTGTTATTGTAAACATTGGGAGGTCAAAATAGGTAGGTGCCCGGGATTCCCTGACTAGCCAGCTAGGCTTGCTCTAGGGTCCTGAGGGACCCTGTCTTTAAATAGGTGGATGGCACCTGAAGAATGACACCTGAGGTTGTCCTCTGTCTGTCACATGCATATTCACACAGGCGCACATTTGTATACACATCCACACACACAAGCACACACACACACACCTATACACATGCACATGGGGTAGAGGGGAGAAAATAGAGAAACAGTCTCTGTAACACTCGAAAGAATACACTAAACAAAAAATTGTTCTCCACTGTAACCGACAAGGAAAACTCAAAAATTGGCACTGGGAAACACAGAAGTAAGGCTTCCCTGGGAGTTTCTAAGTTCAAGCCAGCACTTACGTGTGCTTTGTTTCCTGAATCTCACTCTCTGGGTGGTCTGAAAAAACTGTCCAGCTGAGAATTCAGTTTTGAGTAGCCTTCCCTCTGTAGTACCCATTGGCATCTGGCAGGAACAAATGCAAATCCTCTTTAAATGAACCCTCCGGCATAGGCTTCAAAGAGTTCCCATAGAAATATGAGCCCACAGCTAGGGAGCCAGGAACACTGTGAGTGACACCAAACAGAAATGACAATGTCTGAATGTCACTCATCAGCTTCAGTCAAAGGTGAGAAAAGCAGACAGCCCAAAATTTATACATCCTTTATAAGGATTGCAGAAACCACTGGATCATTGTGGGATAATGAGATATACTATAAAGACAGTGAAGAAAAATGTATACATTACAATTCCTAAAAAAATGTAACTTAAAAAGTCAATATTTTGAAAATGCATATATAAGCATTGCGTCACTATAGGGTTACGCCCCAGCTCCTATAATCAATATTTAATAAAATAAGATTACAGCATTTTTTAATGTTAGAAAGTCAGAAATGGCAAAGGTCCTGAGACTGATCAAATAGATTAAGCTACAGCTCTATAAAAAGAATCCATTCAGCAATGAAATGTGATATACACATATGCATGTACTGATGTGAGAAGACAGGTCTCCCAGGGAAGATGAAAGGAAGCAATTGTAGAGCAGTGCACCATCCCATCTGACATCTCCCCTGTGCAGGAAGATACATTCATGTAAGGCTGTAACTGTTTAATAGGCACACCACACCAAAAAGTTATGGTATTGGACTCAGGGTATGGTCTATTATGAATATATGTATGTATATATGTATACGTATGTACATATATATATTATTCTTTATTTCTTCTATTTATATACCATGGATATGTGCTCCACATATACCAGAAAACAAGTTGAAGAAAAAAAACTAAGACTAAGAAAAACTAGAATAAATATAACTATAAAATATATGGACACGACTTTTACTAAACACCATTAGTATATTACTTGAAGAAAATCACTGTATTCTTTGAGTGGATACAAAATAAGACTTAACAGTTAAGTGGAGTGTGTGTGTGTGCGTGTTAGTGTTTATGAATACCAGTGTGCAATAAGTTTCTGGCTAAAAAGACTTAAGTTTAAAAAAGTTAAATTCTTTTCAACATAGTTTAATAACTCTAAATGAAACTCCAATTGATGTTTTTTTAAAATTGATAAAACATTTCTAAAGTCTATCTGGAAACAATAAGACTATTAATAATATATTTCTGAAAATTAAGGAATTACAAGACTAGGTTTGTTCTAATAGATATTAAGATACATGGCAAAGAAATAACTATTTTCCATCATAACTCAAGGAGGAAGCTCTTAGGCATCAAAGAAAACTTCACATCTCATTGTATTTCTTAAATTTCCTTATGGTTTTTGAAATCATACTATAGCATTTCCCCCTCTATTTTCCTCATTACAAACCCTCCCATATACCCCTCCTTGCTCTTTTTTT
>NW_022196903.1:4933976-4974187 GCF_008632895.1 Mastomys coucha
ATTCATGGGTTCTTTTTTTGTTAGTTGCTGTTATAGGTATGTAAGCTTTGGGTAATTGGCTGTGTCTCTAGTACCAGGTATGAGTTCCCTCTTGTGTAGGGACCTTAAGTCCAATTAGTGAGCTGCTGGTTACTACCAAGATATCTGTGCCACTATTACACCCTATGGTTAGCATGGCCATGCTATTGTGCTTGGTGGATTTCAGAGCTGGTAGGATCATTGTACTTTAAGTGCATGTGGTAAAGTGAATACCGTGAAAAATTTGACGAATCATTTTCTACATGACATTGTAGTGATGGCCATTTAAAGGCAAGTGTCTTTTACCTTAAGTATTCCAAAAATAAATTCTAAATAAGTTAAAGAAATGTAAAGGAAGAAAGCAGTATAAATAGGAAGGAGTGCAAGAAGTATGTACTAGATTTAGAATGGTGTGGCTTACTAATGACTCTTGACTACTAAGCCTTTGTTTCTTTCTGCTTTCATTATGTACTGATTTTCGTCTAACACCTGGGCTACTCCTTCCTTAGTAGCTTTGAAGAATCAGCCTCTTCTGAAGACCCATATGTTTGAGTTCCTCAGGCCTCATTCCTTCCTTACATTGTCTCCGGAGGTATCCTCATATCTATGCAGAGCTCCAATTACTACCTCTATCCAGGTGACTCGCTGATTTAACCCCAATTCAGCTATTTCTAAACTATCAGCATTAGTCAGGCTCCAGGCAGGAAAACAGTGGCACATTCTATATGTGTTAGTTGAGATCATTTACAAAGCAGAAAATGATGACAGTATATGGTATGTGAGGAAACAATCATTGTCTTAAGCAAGAAAGAGCTTGGAGGTAAAAATTATTAAGGATAGTGGTGATGAGGAAGAGATTAGAAGGGTGACCTGTGAAAAAGGAAGAGTGTGACGAAGAGGGGCTGGAGAAAGGGAACAAGAGAGGATGGGCAGGAAAGATTGCAGTCTGGTAAGAGCAAAGGGCTGATACCCTTGCTTCACTCTTTCCTTCTTTCTTCTCCATCTCCTACTGGCTAAACCTAACTAGACATCAAAAGACAAGGGAATGCCTTGCGAATGACAAGTGGGATTTGTTCTGTGCTGTCTCTCTGGACATAGGAGCAGAGAGAATTGGCTCTAAGTCAGCCAGCAGAAGACATGAATCTAGATGTTCCCACTCTCTTCCTTCTCTAGGACATTCCAAACTCAACAGGCTCAAGACTGCACTCAAAATACTCACTCCATAGGTTTCCTCTTAAAAACAAACAAGAACAAAACACCAACGAAGCCCCAAAGCACACACTCAGCAATTCCTTTCTTTAGCAACACAAATTATCTTCTTGAATTAAAAAAAATCACATATATTTAAGTTGTATGATATGCTTTGATATTCATATCAGTCATGAGATTATTATACTTAAGCAAATAAACCTGGCCACATGGCTACTTACTTTATGTACATGTGTCAAAAGTAGCTAGATAATCTACCCTTGTAGCAAATATCTCATGTGCAGTGCAATATCATCTAGGATACCCCTCATTCTAGGTCATTGGATGCTATTGATGTTGGGTCTGTATTCTCATAATT
This sequence comes from Mastomys coucha, assembly GCF_008632895.1. NCBI lineage: Eukaryota > Metazoa > Chordata > Mammalia > Rodentia > Muridae > Mastomys > Mastomys coucha. The sequence goes on from NW_022196903.1 coordinate 4,935,562, forward strand.
ATGTAGGAATGAACTGGAGTGGGCAAAAGTAGGTGTATACAAAGTATTGTCACAGAGGCTATATGATAAGAGGAGATAATATTAATAAAATGAATTTGAGGGCATTGATTAAAAAATGAAGGGATGTAGTTAAATTGAACTAAAGAGAAAAAATCCATAATAGTTAGGTTGGATTGGCTGTTGAAGGTAAAGATAATGTGGCTGTCACTGCAACATGTTGAAAGGTTTCCTGTAGACTTTAGGAGTCTGTGCACTTGCCCTACCTGTGTTGTCAGCATCCCCAGCAAACCTTTCCAGGTTCACTTTATATCAATTCCCCTCTGGGATCTGATCTGAATTTACACTCTCTAAAGGCCTTCATGCTTCCTATGTTTGCCTCCTAGCCGGACCTTTGCACTTACAAGTCTCACATCCTGCTATGGTCTTTCTTAACTACCCAACTCCCTTTTATCATTCAGAGTCTGGACACTTCTTTCTCAGGCAGCCTCCTCTGAATTTCCTGGTTATGTCTAATTACTCTATTAAAAGTCTCATATACCGTGTACCTTCCTATGTATGAGCCACCCACAAGCAGCTCAGATCCATTTATGTGGCTTTGTAGCTAGTGATTGACCTACATTCACTGTTCTTTTAAGCTTAGTATTCTTAGTGTCTGGCTTGTAGGACCTATAAACACACACACACACACACACACACACACACACACACACACAGAGAGAGAGAGAGAGAGAGAGAGAGAAAGAGAGAGACTTTAGTGAATGAGTAACAGTAACAACAATGTCCTATATCACAAAGAATAAAACACTGAGGTAGATTTTGTTAGACTAGACTAGAATAACTTTTTACATACTGAATAATAATAAAGAGAAAAACACAAGCAGCTATCTTGGAGATTTAAAGACAAACATCGTCAGAGTTCTTAAGCTGGGGATGGTCATTTATACCTGTACTTATAGTCCTAGCATTTAGAAGTCTGAAGCAGGAGAATTACTACCTGCATTTCAGGCCAGTCTGCTTCATAGTGAGTTTAAGTTTGGGGCTCTCTGGATTTTAGAAGAAGACCCTGTCACAAAACAAAGATAAAACAAACAAACAAACAAAACCCTATATCAATAGTAAAAATATTGAAATGTTGACAGTTGTTGATAGGAAGTGGCAAAAACAAAACGAGACTCCCCAGAAACAAAAAAATGAATGTGACAGATTCTTAGAAAATTTAGAGCCAGTCAGCCAATCAAGCTGACCTAGTCACTAAGGAAATGAATTGATAATGTGGGATGGAGGACATGTAGAGGTATTGAGCAGTGTTCCCTCTGTTGCTTTTTTGTAAACAGGGTTCTTTGCTGAACCTTGAATTCACCACTTGGCTGAATGCCTGGCCAGCAAGACCCCAGCTTCTTACTGTATGCCTCCCACACTCCTAACCCTGAGCTACAGATAGGTGCTGCCATGTAACTTTCACATGAATGCTGAAGGTCTGAACCTAGATCCTCATGCCTATGTGCCAAGTGCTTTATCCACTGAGCCATTTCTCCTGCCTGGGCAATTATTACCTTTTGTAATTAGATGCCCAGAAGGGCTCTTTCTCAGGATTCCAAATGGTGGCCTGCAGCCACAGGTGCTGGAATGCTTTCTTACTACATCACTCAGAGAAGTGGAGTTTCTTTCCTGAAAGTGATCGGAAAGTATTTCTTCTCAGCCTTATCTAATCAACTTAGTACCAACTTGGGTCAAATCTCCTGTTAGAGGAGTGCCAGACGAGTAATCAGCTAGCCTGTAGGAACATGTGCTGCTGAGCTACCATCTCCAACTGCTAATTAACCTAGTGTGGGCCAGTGACGTTCTGTCTTTGGATCTGATTTCATAATTTCCTGATTCCCAGACCTACTCACTCCAGTCTCCTTTTGCTTTAACCACGGGCTTTCTGGGTAATCTCGAATCAGCCACCTAACAATTTTTGCTATGTCCTCTCTGGAAATAGGTCTTTGTGTGGACCGCCCCCACCCCACCCCCTCTTTTCCCAACCACTATTTTCAAATAAAAATAGATAAAGTCTCCCTGGTTCTACAAATTTGTGCTAGCATGCAGGGTAATGAGGAACTGTTGCATCTTGAGCCTCCTTTTTAAAGACAGAAACAGATCTTTCAGGTGAATGAGATAGGAGCAGGCCTGCCAGCAGCAGAAGGCACGCAACAGTGTTCCAGGAACTCAGCAAGCCAGCAGCTCAGCTTGTACCTAAAGTGATCCTAGCCAGACTAGCGAAGCAGCAAAGAGGCAGGAAATGGCTTCTGTTGATTTCAGCAGCAGCTTAACTCAGTGTGCCAGGCAGCTGTGTCTCTCATTGGCCACAGCTGCTGCGAGCAGCAGGATGAGGGTTGACCTATATCTGTCCTCTGTAGGTCAACCCCTGAATTTGTTTGTAGAAGCTTCAGTCTTCTAGAACGCCAAGTTTCACTTAGTACCTACCACAGTACCATGATTTTATCAGGAAGTGAGATACCCCACACCTGTGAAGAGCTGACATCTGTGGGCTTCCCCGGCTCTAACTTCTCGTGCTTCGTCTGTCACTGCCCCTCCCTCCTGTTAGCCTCTTGCTTTTTTTGTTTGCCACGCTGCTTCCGTCCTTCTCTGGGTGAGAGGAGCCGCTGCTGTGTGCCTTCTAGCAATCACAATGACACTAGTGCTTGTCTTCCCGGTCCAGGTTCCATCTGACCACGCTGTACCCATTCCTTTCGGTTGTAGCCATCATCCCAGGTGCATTCAAGGCTGTGCCCACTTATGCCCTTCTGGGCCATCACAGGTTTTAGGATGTGTCAGTTGCTCTTTACAGCTGCAGCTGTAAACAGAGCTGTCAGATGCACCCATTCAATACATTAGTTCCCGGAGTTTCTATGCAGTAATCGCTTCTTCGCTGGTTTTAATGGCTAAACAATTTTGAAAAGATAGGCCATAAGTCTTTCTTCTAGATTAGAAAGCCATCTATTTACTTACTTACTCACTCACTTACTTACTTACTTACTTACTTACTTACTTACTTTTGAAGCCAACATCCAAATGTAATAAAGCCTCTTGCCCTTTGTCTTGGATTGGGATCAATATGAGCATGTTGTCCCAGGTCTCAGTTGGTAGACACGTTTCTTTATGCTAACTTCACAATGTGAAACTAATCCTAGTCAGTTCCGTCATTGCATGAAAGCATCAGGACTCTGTAGGCCTCTCATTGTAGCATAGGTATTGTTTCCATTACCTGTGATGATTTCTTCACCAGGCTCTTTATAATAACAAAGAAGAAGCTCTCAGGTGGTGGAAAAATGATGCCAGCAACTCAGGTCCCTGTGTACACTAGCTCCATCACAGTAATTTGAGATAGGAAAGACCTATTAAGCCATCTCAGTGATTCTCTGAGGGCACATGGTGGTTTTGCCCTCCCCAGTACGCCTGGCTACTTTTTAGTGCATTTTCCAATTGCAAATAGTGCAAGAGAAAGGAATTCTGGCTCTCCCCAGGGGACAGAGCTGCACAGTCAATAATAGACCCCTCCATTAAAGGCGTGTGACCTGCTCTGCCACCTTAATCATCTGCATTTTGACTTTCATTTCCATCACTCCTCCTCCCGTCCCCTTGGACCACACTAAATAACTTCTCTCCATCCATGCTGTTTATGCCCTTCAAGTACTCTTGGCGGTGGCCAATGAACCAATCCCAGATGGTTAACCCCCCCACTCCCACCCCCCCACCCCCGTGGTCTTGCTGAGAGACTGTCTTCTTTCATCTGCCTCTGGAAGGCAATCCCTTCGGCCTTATAAATCATGTCCATTGCTTTTCAGTGAATGTCCACCAGTTTCTCAATATTTGGTCTCATTTCTTTTTCATTCCAACTGCTCATGAAAATCCCTTTGCATCTCTCTATTGACAGAAGTAGTAGAATCCCAGCTTTCCAAAAGCAAGCCAGAGCTTTTGAGCCCCAGAGAGGATCATAGCTCAGGGCAGCTTCAACTCCCTTACTTGCTGAGCTCATGGGAGTTCTGTGTGTGTTTAGAGACAGTAGTGCTTGATGTGTATTTCATCAGGCCAGCCTTTGTCTTGGTAGCACATTGATAACTCCCGTTAGTTATTTAAATCATAGTTCGATGCCCACATAAATGTCTGGTTGGGGAAAAAAAAAAGCCTCCCTGGATGCCCTCAGAAGATTGCCAACATCTTTTCTCTTACTAATCCTGTTTACAGAGGCACAACTGGCAATCATCAGCTTTATCTGGTACCTCTGCTAAAGGGTAGGAGTTCCTTCGCTGTGAGGCAGAACAAGCCTTTTCCCTTGAAAGGTCAGGACTGGGACCACCACAAGCAAAGTGGTTTGGGAACACCAGTGTGCTAATGGTCTGCAGCCTGTTTCCTATGCAGCCTGTCTCCTTTGCAGCCCACTCTTCCATAGATAAAGCACTGGCTATAATGAGGCCTGCTATAATACGCTCAGTTGTCAATGTTTGAGCAATAATGATAACACCAACATGGGCTTACAAACTGTTTCCTAGCCGTGTTGTCCTCTTTAACAGTTGATACCAGGATGGAAGGGGGATTATCTTCACTTACCAGGGAGGCTTAGAGAGGTTTTGTTATCAGTTTCGCAAATAGCCAATAAATTCCCCCCTCGAGTCTTTTTGGTTCCCCTACTGAGATGTTTTCTGAACAATTTGTGAAGAGTAACTAAGTGCATACTGGTTACTAATGTCCCTGAAATGCAAAGGTTGGCATATTTTTCTGGGCTCTTCACTGGGAAAAAAATGGAGCAATCTAGACATAAACTGAGTTTGATATGAGCCCTGGTGTTTATCAATAGAATAATTTAGCTGTTATTTGATGACAGAAAGAGTATATTCAATTTATAAGACATAACCCACTTATCTCTTTCTAAACAATAATGTCATGTTATTGGCCAGGACTAAAAGTGAGCATAGCTCTTTAAATACCAGTTCAGGCCCTAAGGGTGTCTGCCTTCTCTGCAAAGCTAGTGGGATTATATACACCGAAGATAAGAAAGCACACAGGTGTATTTCAATAATTCCTAATAACATGATTTGAGGAAACAAACTATCTACTTTTATGTTTGACTACTATACAAAATATCTACTTTTATGTTTGAATAATATACAAAGCAGAAATGTGATTTTATACCCAATATGTGGTAAGGGAAGCACAACATTCTAGAGTCATGCTGCTGGCCAAACTAAGAAGGGCAGTTCAGTTATATTCACCCAGTGCTTATCAGCATTTTAAACTTGGAACAAATACATTTACAGCAAAGAAGAGGTCCTTATTAAATCGGACTTAGACTCTAAGGTATAAGCATAAGCAACACTCAAATAAAAGACACTTCAGCTCCAGCATTTTGAATAAAATTGTGGCCTGGCTAGAGCAGGCAGATTGCATATGTCCACATCTGTCAATACAGGCATGACACATGTGGAGGGCATCCTGCATCAGCTTGTGGAACCCTGTGGTCTCACACTTGGCTAAGTGTGGTTGGACTCTGGCTTCACTGAATGGTACCCATAACTTCTCAGGAAGAAATAATGAAACAATTGCATCCTTAAAGATGTCAGCTGTAGTTTATAATACTCATTATTTAATTGTTTAAAAAGGAAAACCTTATTGCCCTTTTCTTATAATTATATAATGATATATATCATATAATACTATATGATATAGTAAGTACATGTTTATTGTGACTAAATTTAGAAAGATAATAAAAGCCAAACTCTAGTAATTTTTATGCAGAAGTAATGGATATGGTAAACTTTCTAAGCTTCTCCAGTGTAGCTAAATTTGTTATACATATGTAACATTTATCCATATATATGCATATATATGTTTACCATTTGAAAAACAATATATTATTGGGGCTGGGGATATAACACTGTGGTCGAGTCCTTTGCCTAGTTGTGCAAGAGGTTCTGAGTTCATTTCCCACTCCTTCAAATAAATAAATAAAAATTAAAACTATAAACCAGTGTACTTCTGGGATTCCGTACTACTACGACTCTGCTTGGTTCCCTTAAGATTGCCATGCACTCAGTGAAGAACTTACGTTATTGGGGTGTTAACTAAACATTTTACAAAATTCATCTCCTTTATATGAGTCTGAAAGTTTCTAGTTCTTTTAAAAGTGTAAGACACCTCTTTACAACCAAAGCTAAGATAAATTTGGACTATTCTGAATATTTTTGGGGAAAAAAAAGGATATCATCCATGGGTTCCAACATAGGGACAATTTCTAGTCCAGTCTGAAGGGACCAAGACTCTCTGGAGCTTGGTGAGCAAATCGGAGGGACAGACTGAAAGGAGCAAGCAGCAAGCTACTTCAGCTCATTGTGTCTCCCAGCGCCCCCTGACAGAGCTTGTCCCCTGAGTCCCAGGCAGGAGATCTTCTTGGCAGCATTCCTTAGTGTTTTCCAAGAAGCTCTTTAGTTAATCCTCCAGTGTTAAGGCATCTAGAAGACCCTAGGTACTCTAAACAGAGATGTGGGGTTTAGGCTGCATGGGGAAAGCCCATCAACCCCTTCATTTATTTTAAAGAATGCCTCATCAGATCTAAGGCACTGTTCCAGATTGCCCCATCATTTAAAGTGGAGTGAAGAAAACCATGCTGTTAGTTGGACATATTGTTCATTTTAAACTTTATCCATCTTTCAGAGATACTAAGACATGAACCAGGATCTTATAGTAAACGAACTGTGGCAATTTGCTTAACACCTCCACATTACATAGAAAATATTCAGTCCTATTCTGTGAACAGATTTTTCAGTACTCAGTACGTATTCATCTCTGTGCAGAGAAGTTCAACTTAAAACAGGACTCCTTGACATTTTATTTATTTATTTTTAGACCGAAATAAAGGCAAAAATGCTCACATTTTGACATTTACATTTCTGTAGAGATTGTTTTATCATGCCTTCCATCGCTTTTGTAGAGTAGAATAAGAAGGGAATCATGTGATTCCTCTTTCTTTATTTTCACATCCTCAGAGACAACAGATTCTGTCAGACAGCCTTTTACCTCAAGAAGCATGACTGGTCCTTTGCTTTGATCTTCAAGTTTTCAGTTAGCCACTTAATGTCGTTCTAAAAAATTCATCAGGCCTAGGAAATGCAGACTCATTCCAATTATGAATATTATGTCTTTTGCTAAACTAGTTTAATTATCAGATTTTACAGATGAACAAAGAAAGCCAGGCCAGGCATCTGACATGTCTCTCATCATCAAGGTGGGCTCTTGTGCTGCATGGAAAAGTCTACCCACAGAAGTCTGGTTCTCCTGAAGTGTCCTTTAATCTTACAGAACCAGACTTCTCTGTTCCTGAGAAGTCTGTCTCTGGCAGGTCTTCTGAAATGGAAATCCAGGCTCTTTTAAGTGTTCTCCCTCCTGTTAGCTGCTACTGTCTGCTTCCCAAATGTAGAGTCACACAGCTTCCCCTGGGGAAGAGGAGAGGGAGGGAGGGACAGAGGGAGAGCCCATTATCCACAAGAGGTCTATAGTACTTGGAATATAAACACAGAACCACCACACAATCATACAAATTAGCTCTAGTTCATAGGAATAATCTTTCATAGGTTCTCATCCTTTCCCTTTGAGTTTTATCTAGAATTTCCTGCTTTACATGACATGTATCAGGTAAAATTACATAATATCATGCTTAGAATATCATGCTAAGTTACATGGTAGGAACATAAAGGTACATATTTAAAATCTGAAATTTTGATGAAGTTTTTTTTTTTTTAATCGTACTGAGTCATACAAGAAATACAGGAACCCGTTGGCATCTGTTTCTCCAACTTCATCCTGAATGGTGCTGAGGTGTCTCCTGTCTTCTCCTGCTTCCTCCCTCAATATCTTGCCTCCTGGGACACAAAATGAACCTGTTAGCTAGTAAACAAGCTACATGAGGGTGGGCAAGGTTTGGCATCCATCACCCAAGACTTCTTCCTGGAGAAAAGAGAGGGCACATGAACCACAGGAAGGTGGATCTCATCTCATGAACATTGGTCCTGGAGGTGAATGCATAGTTTCTGAGGGTGAGGAGATAGGAAAGGGTAGGGATGGTAGGCAAAGTCGAGCCTCTGATTCTTAAGCTGAAACCTCACTCTGTAGCCCAGGCTGACCTTAACCTCAGGATCCCCCTGCCTCAAGTCTTCTGTGTGCTGGGACTGCAGTGTGCACTGCCGTGCCTGACTCCTAAGTGCATATTTGAAATGGTTCCATTGGGCGGGAGACATTCTTATTTTTCAAATAACCAAAGTACTCCCCATCAGTCATTGGTTGTTTTGTTTTTTCCCTCCCCCTAGGTAAATCTGCAGCTCGCAATCAGAGGAAACCCATAAATAAAAATAAACTTAAATGTTTAAAACCACCCCACATTTCTAAGGAACTATCAACTATAATTTATAATATAAACTATAATTATCAACTATATATTTATAATTTATCAACTATAATTGTGTTATCTTCACTAGGTAAGTGGAGTTTTTTCTTTTGTATGTTTGCTTCTTTAAATCTTTCATTTTTTTGCGAATTTCACAGAGGAATACTGTGTTTATAGCAATTCTATCCTTCCATCTCCCATCCCACTCTCTCAAATTCATGACTTCTTTAATTATTGTTGTTACATGCACTTACACATATATGTACAGACTTACATTTATACACATATAAAACTTACTGAATCTATTTAGCATTGATTACATTTACATGTGTGTAGGGCTGATCACTTGGGATTGGATAGCCCATCAGGTGATTGAGCCCTGAAGAAAACTGGTTCTCCCTCTCTCAGAAGCCATTGTAATTACCTGTATCTCTTCATCTAGGAGTGGGGCCTTGTGACATCTCTCCTGTCCACATTGGCATGTCAATTGGCAATGTCATCATGCAGGTCTTATTTAGGCAACCACGCTGTTGGGAATTCATGGGTGCAGCTTCCCTACCACATCTAGAAGATAGTATCTCCTGGCAGCCATCTTTGGTCCTCTGGCTCTTTCTTCTCTCTCTCCTCAGTTTTCCCTGAACCTTAGGTGTAGGGGTTATGTTGTCTATGTACCAGTTGAGGTACATACTCTTGATCATTTATTCTTTGCCTTCTGGCCAGTTGTGGATCACTGTAATGGCTTCCATCAGCTGCCAAAAGAGGCTCCTGGGATGAGGGGTGGGTGCTATACTTATTTCTGGGTATAAAGTGTTTAGAGTACAGTTGCAAATTATACTAGTTTAAGGAAGTGGCAGCGAGACTTTTCTTCCTAATCTTGAAATGTGATAATAATCATAGGAGCTGTTTTTATTATTGCTGTGACAAAACACATGACCAAATCCACTACAGGGACAGATATGGTGGTGCACAACTTCAACCTCAGCACTCGGGAGGCAGAGGCAGGATGAATCTCTGTTAAGTTCAAGCATAAACTGGTCTTCATAGTGACTTAAAGTCCAGCCAGGGCTACACAGTGAGATAGTGTCAAAAGAAAAGAAAGGAAAAGGAAGACAGCTAAAAGGCAGGAAGCGTTTATTTCTTTTGGCTCATATTTTAAGGATGCAGTCCACTGTGGCCAAGAAGGAAGGGGGCGGGGCATGGTGAGCTGGTCACATGACACCCTCGGTCAGGAAATAGAAAGGGATAATGCTAGCGCTTAGTTTGTTTTTGCATTTGTAGTCAAGCGATGGAGCAGAGACATATTTACAATAGATTTTCTTACCTCGATTAACCAAGTCTAGAAATTACGTCCCACGTTTGCCCAGAGGTTTGTCTCTTAGGCAATTCTAGATCCTGTAAAATGACATCGGTATCTAACCATACTTGCCTTAATCCATAATCTTGAGTTAAAATGTGGGACTAAACATTTCTTTCTTTTCCTTTTTTTTTTTAACTAAACCTATATGATTAAAACATATTTAACAAGTGCGTATCAGATGAACGATGATATTTTCATGAAAAAAATTTAGATAATGTTTTAAAAAATAATTGTAAAGGATATATCTAAATCAAAGCTGTTTATAAAGTCTTGACCTTAACATGTTTCTTTTATCTCAGCTTTGTTGTTGTTGTTGTTACAAACCTAAGTCAGATGAAGAAAAACTGAATTATGCCATGACTTATTTTCCTGACTTTGTTACTCATTAAGTATGGAGAATGAAATGAGCATATATAATTATGATGTGTCAAAGATTCCTTTGGACTCCGCCTTTAGTAATTGAAGGCTATTTTAAAAGAAGGATGTGTAGTCGGTGGCTGATAATGTCTTGGATCAGCAAGCATTGTCTGCTGCTGAATTCTTGAACACTCACAGCATCATTGCCCAAACAGCTAACACCTGCTGAACATTTACGATGGTCCATGCTAAGTAAGGGCTTTAGAAGTCTTCTTTTACTTTTGATTTTTTTTTAAAAAAAACTTGATGAGCTAGATATGATTATTTCAGTTCTTGCACAAGGTACTATATGTTGTGTTATATTTTCTGTGTGCATTCTGAATAGAGGGATTTAGGCAAAAGTTAAAGGAAATCCGGCAGTTACATATGATCAATTTAACATCATAAGAAAGTACATGGGAGCCAATTTCATTTGCAGTGTGGGCAAAGTTCACATTTGCTGCCAACTATGGGCTCCATGCCATTTAATAAACTTTCCTTTATAATTGTACTCATAATACATTATTATCCTATTTACACATTTCATGACATTTGCACTGTGTGTGCTTGTGCAGTGCATAAGCGTTCTAGCAATATATGTTCATTTTACAAAAATGTGTAGAACAAACATCCCCAGATACTCTAGTACCCATAAGAAACCACTGCTAATGTTCTGATCTACATACATGCATATGCGAATAGATATTTAAAAGACACTTAATAGTTTGCTTTTGTTTTCTGGGCTTTGATTCATTTGATAAAATATTATAAACATTTGCATAAGTCATTAAAATTTCTACCACACAAATCTAGCCATAATGAGGAAGCCCATTGTTTTGCTATGCTCTAATTGACTGGACTGAATTCTTATTTTGGCTCTTTAAGTAGGTAGAGAAAACTCTTGGATAGAAATGTTTAAATAAAGAAAATATTCAATAAATAAAAAAAAGTCTAAATCTTACTCATGCTATAGGCCTCAAATCTCTATTGATTAAAATAAAGTGTGTGCTCAATAAAAATGTCAGACTACATCTGTGTTGGTTTGAATTTTAATCTAAAATTACAAGGCTTAAGGCAGTTAGTCTCATAGGAATTCAGCTCATTTTTCTGTTTCGAGACTGGCCTGGCTCACTCCTTAGGGTACTTGTCTCTAGAAACTGTTTTTGCACTTAATGAGGGATGAAGAACCACAGCCTTGCCCAAAGCATTGTTATAGGGATAGGTGTGGTAGCACAGGCTTGGAAGATAAACGGTCCTTATTACCAATACCAGATAAAGAACTTTGACCTTTGACCTTGACTTTACTTCCTTCTTCTCTATTCTCAGCTTCTGTATTGCAGAACGTGTTTATTTGTTTTATTTGTTTGATTTTTGGTATTGGTGTGTGTGTGTGTGTGTGTGTGTGTGTGTGTGTGTTAATACACATGTTCATGCAGGTGCTAAACATTGGCTATTTCCTTTCATTATCTTGTCTCTCTTAAATCTATAACATCTCTGTGTAATCATTCTGTAATGAACTACCCTCAGACACCAATATCTATGGTGCTGAATACACCTGAAGGTTATGAACTAAGTTCATTGTTAATTGCTTCTCCAAGGTGAGACCTAATCCATTTGACTCTTCCTAGAGTCTGCTTTTATAATTTTTCAAACATTTAGACCCTCCAAAATTGTGGATTTTATTTATCTAATGTGGGATACCAAATTAGATAAATATATTACAATTGATATGTCTGGTGATGTACATGGTGAGAGGTTCCACTGGATCTCAGAAACTGCAGTGTGTGGCCCCTGGACTCTAGTAAGAACTTGGTTTTTAACAGAAGCCTTGGTCCTGTTAACTCAATAGACCACGGTGATGGTGATGACTGCTGGTCTGTGCTGTGTTTATTTCTTTCTGTGCACATGTTCTCTTATCCATGTGCTATTAACTTATAGGTCATCAGAGTCCAAGGGGGAAAGGTGCATGCCCCTGTACCCCATAATGATCACTTCCCTGCATCTTGCTACATAGACAGTTTAAGAGAAGGCAAGCCACTGGTTTAGGTCAGGGAGACCTGGTTTCTATGCTGCAGTCATTCTTCCATGTGCTAACTGTGACCTCAGCCAAGGTCGTAGGTCTGTTTCCCCATCTGAATAAGGAAGATAGTATTCATGGTCTAGCTTGTGATAAAACTTGTGATTAAAAACATCATAGATTTGAAAGTGCTTACAGAGTCCCGTAAGGTTTCTAGAAGATCCAGGGGACTGAAGGGAGGGCTGTCACTTCTCTGTACATTTGTATAGTTTCAGTTTCCATCTGTGGCTAAGTGCTGAGCATATATGTGTGTGATATTTATGGAAACATTAAATGCATGGCTATACTATGAATAGCTATGACTGAGAAGTGTTGAAAGAAGTCATACCTTCCTTTGAAAATTAACAAAAGGACTAATCCTTTCAAAGGGTTAGGAATCTTATAGCTGGCTCCGTGTTCCTCTGCACTCTGACTTTCTTCAAAGTTCCCCGGTAAGAGTTTTCTAAGAACAAGTGTAGTAAGGTTGGTCTGAGAGGAAGGAAAGTAGGCAGCTCAAACCTCTTTATTCAGTAATAACTTTAAGGGCCTTGTGTATTTTTGTATTATTAAGTGACACTTCTGTAAATACTTTGTTGAGTAATGGTGCTGTGGCAAAACTAAAGTTTATTTAGGACACTGCTCCACCCAAGGTGAGCAATTAGAGATGGTATGTGTGTAAACTCAGTCACCCTGACTCCCCCACTCAACCCCGACCATAGGTAAGCAGTGCCAGAAAGAAGAAGAGGGTTGGAGCACATGGCACAGCTGAGGCTAAGAAGAAATAGGTAGGGCAGGAGATGAGAATGCTGGGAGGAAATCTATAAGTGGAAATTCATTCTGACTACTGAATCCAGCATAGTTAATAGATGATGGAATGGCATAAGATTTATTAAGAAAAGATTTACTTCCCTCCTACATAGTATAATAACAACGGTCTTATTTTAAATGCAGCTAGGAAGGCTGAGTTTACTCATGAGATCAAGTTTCCTCACTTCCCACACCCGGGGAAATAACAGCTAATATTGACTTAACACTCATTTATACCTGTTGGTCGAGACAAGCTACAATAGAAGAAAACCGGGAAAGATCAGTGACTCTGTCGTTCCAGAAAGTGACTGGGCTACATTGGTCCCACACTGAGGCAAATCATTCTTTCTGAAGGGAGGAAAAAAAATTGGTTTTCACAGACTTGCTCTACTCTAAGCATCACTACTGCTGGGGTGCTAAAGATTTTGTTTTATGCTCTCAGGATTGATTGAAGCCAGGGGTAGCCCTGGATTTTATTATATTTAGTTTACTACTAATCTAGCATGTAAGCAATGTGGAACAGAACACCCTTTAGTGAGTCCATTCCACTTACCTGTTCCTCAGTGAAATTCTGTCTAATTAAGATACATGAGTCTTTCTGGGGCTGAAGAGACTGCTCAGCAATTAAGAGCACTGGCTGCTCATGCAGAGTGCCCCTGTTCAATTCCCAGTGCCTATATGGTGCCTTACAACTGTTTGTAAGTCCAGACACCCACTTCTGATTTCAGAGAGCACAAGGCATGCATGTGATACAGACACACATGCAAGCAAAACACCCATACACATAAAATAAAATATAATGAGGTATTTCTACTGCTGATTCCTATTTTGAATATCACTGTTGCTTATTTGAAACCATATGATTAGGTGCCAATTGTGGGAAGTGCCAGGCCCCTTAGATTATTTTGTAGTAAGCCAGATAGAACTTTGGAAGCTTTCTTTTGGCAGTTTTCATGAGTAAATGGCATATATCAGTGTTGATCTGCAACTGGCTGAAACAGAAAAGCTATTCGGGTCCTTGAAAAACATTTATTTCTGAACTAGTGTTTCCCAGATTTGCCTAATCATACCGATCTCTGAGGGAGCAGCAGAAGGAAAGCGCACAAGGCAGTAAACACTCCCCAAGGCTCCTCTGTGGTAGTATAGCTTCCTTTGGTGGGTGGCTTTTTACAAGATGCCCATCTTCTGGAGATAATCTTTCAGCCATGCTCCTATAAGCAACCTCAATTAAATTTATTGGTTCACTGATCTAGAACTGTGTAGAATCATTTCTTTTGTTTGTTCTTGGTACCTTATTGGGGGGAGAACAGAGGCTCACATTTCCCCCAGTAAAAGTCAACACAGAGCCTGGTCAACATCATATGACACTGCCAACCACCTCACCCTTTTAAAATCTTCATTAAACAGTGGCTTTTTGATACAAAAGCAGAAACCTACTGTTATGGTTTGAATCTGACCTGTCACCAAGGGCTCATGTTCTAAGGGCTTAGCTACCAATAGCTTTTGGAAAAGGACTGGATCCTGATGAGTCTAAGCTAAGGAACGGATTAATTCCTTGAGGAATCACAATATGATGGCCTTTAAGAGGTAGTAAAGGGCATCATATGGTGCTTAATGAAGAAAGTTTCTGGGGTACACAGTCATGCAGAAAAGGTATCTTGTCCCCTGTCCATCCATGTTTCTCTTTGCTTCCTGGTTGCCATGGGCCAAGCAGCTCTGTGCTCTCATGCTGCACTTACCATGATGTGATGCTGATTTCTGGCCAAAGCAATGGATCCCATTGCCTTTAGACTGAAATGTCTAAAATATGAGCGTGTAAAAGTAACTTTTAATCGCCTGACATAATCGTACTCTCAGACGCTTACTGCTGGATAAGCTCACCCTTTCTTGTTCTTTCTGAACTCTGGATGGCTGGTTCAACTCAAGCTGGTCTGGCTCAAACTCCTTTCCAAGCTGACTGATTAAAACTGGCTTCTCTTAACTTCTTACTGGATTGTTCTGTTTGGCCTAAAATTAACTCTAGCAATCTGCTCTAATCCTCTGGCTTCTTCTCCTTCTCTGGCTCATTCTGTCTTCACTTGTGTCTAGCTTGTTCTCTCTTCAACCTGTCTCTACAAAACTTCCACCTTTATAAACTGCCTCTGAACTCCAAAAACCGAGCTGCCACGAACTCCGCTCCACTGCACTGCCTCTCAGCTCACTGACTCAACCAAACTACAACTCAGAGATTTGCCTCCCCCGCCTCCTCAGTGTTGGGATTAAAGGTGTTGTACCACCAAGCCTGGACCTCTGTTTCTCTTTACTTGAAACTTGCTCTATACCAGGCTGACCTTGAAGTCAGAAATCTGCTTGCCTCTGTCTATTGGGATTAAAAGTGTGTCAAGTGTGTCTGTATTCATTCCTTCTGGGCCACACAGACCTAGAAGGTCCATGGATATGATCTCTTGACAGAGCAGCTCACAAAAAAAGTGCAGTAAAGTTGTAGATATAACTATAAGGAACTGAGAAACTATCAATAACCAGGAAAAATACCTTCAGTTATTACTGGGCAGCTGCTG
Source organism: Mastomys coucha (assembly GCF_008632895.1). NCBI lineage: Eukaryota > Metazoa > Chordata > Mammalia > Rodentia > Muridae > Mastomys > Mastomys coucha. The sequence goes on from NW_022196903.1 coordinate 4,951,152, forward strand.
TATTTTCATCATTGTGTAAGTGTTCAGTAATCAGTTAATGAATAGGAAGAACAAGGTCCCTGCACCTGGGGATGGTACAATCTCATGGGGAAATAGAGAAATACAAATACATTACAAGTTTATAACTTGTAATGAGAACTGTGCTTGAAACAAAGTGACTTAATGATGAATTATTAGTGGCAAATGAGAACTCAGAAAGGAAATTTTAGATATCTGACTTTTAAGACTTAAAAAAATGTGAAGGAAGCCCTCAGGATTCGAGTAGGCTGAGGATGCACCTGTGTAAGGGCTCTACAGAGTCCTTTCAGAGGAAGTGAAAGGAGGCCATGATGGCTGGAACCCACAGGGGAGGAAGAAGCACAGCATGATCAGGCAGAGAGGGAGGTACAATGAGAAATAGGCCAGGATTTTTTGAGCTATTGTAGAGGAATTTTAATCCAGTAACATGGCTGCTCTGATCATATCCAAAGACCTTCTAGGCCTGTATGACCTGGTTAGAATGCAAACAAGCTCTTGGTACACACCTTTAATCCATCTGGCTGGAATCCTGTAGAACACACTTTTAATCCCAAACTAATTGAGGGGCAGACAAAGTGACAAATCAGAAATATTTGACAGAATGAGTCAGAGATAGGCTACACCCAACTCTCAGGATAAAAGCCATTTAAGAGCAGTGCAGAGAGAGTGAAGGCAGTTCATTCAGTTTGTTCGGTCAGTTGGGAGTGAGTGTAGTGAGTACAGTGCACTAGAGTTGAGTTTGTTCTTGAGTTCATGCAGTTCAATGCAGGTCAGCAGAGAAAGGTGAAGTCAGAGACTAAGAAGAAGCCAGAAGATTAGAACAAATTACCAGAATTAGTTTGAGGCCAAGAAGAACAATTCAGTGAGAAGCTGAGAAAAGCCAGATTGAATCAGTCAGCTTGGAAAGGAATTTGAGCAAGAACAGTTGAGTTGAATGAGCCAGTCAGAGTTCAGAAAGAACTAGAAAGAATGAGTTTATTCAGCAATATGCCTCCAAGATGAGAATTACATCTGGTGAATAAAAGTTACTTTTACAAACTATGTTAGAGAATTTGGATTTCATTGCAAAGTTATTGGAAGGCATTGTCCAACATAGTTTCAAGGTTACCTTGAGTGATAATTGATAACTAGAAAACAGCAAGGAAGTGCAGCTTACCAGCTGCAACAATGACATAGGTAAGAGATGACAATATTTGGAATTATTGTAGCAGCAGAAGAAATGAACACATGTGGATAGGTTAGATATCTATGTATAAGGGACAAAGAAGCTTAGCTGAGAGTGTGGAGATGGCAAGTGAGGGAGAGTGATAAATCAATGTTGTCCAAGTTTCTCCTTTTAAACAAGTCACTTCAGTCTTTTAGATTTCTGCTTCTGTTTCCTTGGACGTGTAACAGAAAGTGATCATGCTATGCACAAATTTCTGTGTTTACGTAACTAACCCATGTCTTCAATGGAATAATCTTTTGCTTCTTTTTATTAGCATGTATTAATTGTACAGAGGGATTTCACTGTAATACCCCCATATAGGCACTTAATGGACTTTATTATATTTCCCTCTTACTCTTTCTTTAAATTCATTTTTCTCTTATGTGTATTAGTATTTCATCTACCTGTATGTACGTACGTACGTATGTATGTATGTATGTATGTATGTATGTGCACCATGTTGTGTGTGCCTAGTATCTGTAGAGGAGAGGGGTTCAGATCCCCTGAAAATGGAGTTATGTATGTTTGTAAGCTACCATGTGGGTGCTAGAAACTGAGCCTAGATCTTCTGCAAGAACAGCAGGTTCTTTCTTCCATCCTCCTCCTTCCTCGTCTCCCCCCCCCACCCCACCCCCACCTGCATAGTACAATCTTGAGACAATATCATTGTATCTTCTTTTACTTGTTTCTAGGGTGTTCCCATGCTTTCAACATTCATATGTAGGACAGCCCTGTTTCCTAAAAGCTGGGTCTCACTGTCAGTTCTCTACTGTATTGTACCAGCCATCAATACTGGTCAGGTCAGTGGTGGGTGGCTAGCAACTGGTTCCCCTAACAGCCAAGCTGGCTCTCCTGCCCCTTTATCTTCTCTTCCCTGCCATCTGCCCCTCTCCTGCTTCCTCTTCCACAGCCCATCTAGTCTTCCTTTTACTTTCATGTGCTTCTTCTCCCTGCCCCTGCACAGATTCCACATGAGAGAAAAACCATGCTGTCCCTGTCTCTGTGAGTCTGGCTTATTTCACTTAACATGATTATCTCCAGTTCCATTGATTTTCTTCAAGATGACATAATTTTTTTCCTCTGTATGGCTGAATAAAACCCATTGTATATATTCATCATATTTTCTTTATCCATTCTTCTATTGATAGGCACTTAGGTTAATTCAATAACCTGGATGTCATGAATAATGCAGCAAAAATATGCCTATTACAGGTATCTCTGAAGAAAAGTGACTGGTTGATTTGGGCATATAATTTAGAGTGGTATATCTTTATCTTTCGATTCTTAGTTCCAAATTCCCAGGAGAGAAAATACGATTGCCACAGCTTTAATCACCCATTGAACATCAGTCAAATCAACTGTAGCCAGAGGAGCAAGATTATTGGGTACAAATATAGCAGCCAGGCCCAGACATTCTGTGCTGGGAGAGGATTCTTGAAGAAGGACATTAACTTGCTCCCTACCTTACAAAACATCTACTAAACTTACTTTTTGTAACACAAACTCTCAGCTTTGTGAAGAATACTTCTCTCTGCCCTTTCCCTCCCCCTATTTCCTCCCCCCTTTAGTCTTCTCTTCCCATCCATGTATAATTTTCAATTTTTTCCTTGACCATCTTTTCCTTATTATGCTCCTGTGCTTTGCTAACTTTAGTTGTACTGATGGCTTTAAATACAATACTGTGTACATGAGTAATTCCCATATTCATATATCTGCCATTTTCAAGTTCAGTACTAATGAGGAAGAGAAAGCGGTGATGATGGTGGTGGAAGAAGAGAAGGAGGAGGAGAAGAAGGTGGGGGAGGGGAGGATACAGAAAAAAACCTCTGTTTTAATATTCTCTGGGTTTTAAATTTATAGCTGGACTCATTCTCTTTTCCCCAAACTCCTTCCCAGTCTTGGTTGCACACTCCTGTTAAAGCAATATCTATCCTCTCAGGCATCCAGACCTGGAGCCTCAGAATTGTCTGATCTTCTCTGAAGCCTGACAAGATCAGCAGCTAAGAAGTCCCATTTGCATCTCTGCAACTTTCTGCATGACCTCTGCCATTCTCCTTATGTAGCCCATTGAACTCACAACAGGCTGCACTCAAGCCTCCTATATTGCCTTCTAGCCTTGCTCTCCAATGCATGTAAATTATTCTTACATTCATTTTTCTAAAGTATAGCTCCACTCATGATTTTGCACCTGTTCAAAATCTCTAGCAGTTTCTCGGGCGCATACTGAGTAATGTACACATCTTCCTCCACAGCCAGAGCCTTCCCTCATGTGATGCTATCTTCCACTGTCAATTAGCCAGGGCACACTGCAGGAAGGCAGGCAGGTCCGATGCATCCCCTTTCATGTCTTAACAACTTTTCTGTAAGAGGGAGTTTTCCTCTCCCATGGTTCCCATGATACTTTGTCTATCTCCTTTATCATAGAGGGTATATCCTTTTGGTCCTAAATAGATCACAATTTACCAAAGTGTGAGAGTGGGTATACTCTGCAGTTTGTAGAATAGAGGTCAGACACTTCAAAGATATTTAATAAGTAACCTCATGAAGAGTTACTATGACTTGGTGTAGTGTTATGGCTACTAAGCCTTCCTATAGTTTATTAGCTACATCAATATGGACCTCTTTAATAAAACACTGAGTAGACATGCCTCTAAAATAACAAAGAAGCTTCATTACTGCTGATGAGTGTTTATTTTTGGTTTTACTATTTCTGGTATATGATGATTTGTCTGCATGTATGTCTGGTCCCCTTGGAATGGACAGGATGGCATTGGATCCTGTAGGCCTGGAGTTCCAGACAGTTGTGAACCTGTCATGTGGGTTCTGGAATCCAACCTAAAGATCCTCTGAAAGAACAATACGTACTTAACTAAGGAGCCAGTTCTCCAGATGTTGAGTGCATTTTAACAACCCTTCAACACACTCACATTGGTGATTATAAAAAATTCTTCAATAGATGAAAAAGTTAATTTAGAGGCACATGGTGATCTTTATATACTCTCATCTAAAATATAATAAAACAGATTTCTTTCATAGGACTACCATTGCTTTAATATATTGCAGACCCAGTGTGCTTGAGAATTAAACAGAAGCAATGTTACAGGGCAGAAGGGAATATTGACCCCCCCCCCCAACTTGGGTTATCTTAATGTGTAGTTTTCTATAATATAGCCTCTAGCTTAATGGTAAAAGCCTAGTTATCTGCATGACTTTGAGGTGTGGGATTAACTTCCCACTTGGCAGTCACAGTTGCTACTGGAATTAAAAGCTAAAAAGAAAAAAAGAAAGAAAACAAAAAACTTGTGGCTTCTTGCAGGGATCTTTGGATATTTGTGAACTTTGTCATATTACCAGTTACAACTATATTTGGTTTCTACTAAAATATGTTTAGTTTCTTTTATTTCTTCTGAGTTTCTTTTAGAAACAAAACAAAGTTTTTCTAATTTACAGGTGATGGTCTGTGCTACAGTTAAATATTTTTCAGTTCCCTTAGACTGACTCTTGGGAATAGCTATTATAAAAAATGAGATAGGGCCACCTACCAGACAGCAGATGTCACATATTAACTAATCTTCCTCAGCTGCCTTTCTCTGCCAGTTCTGTTCTCTTTTCTTTTTCCTGTCGGTTTTAACTACCATTTGAAAGGTGCAATCTTCAGTTCCTGAGGCAAATAGTGACTAAATGTTGCCACTTTCCCCTCACTATTGAACAAATATTTATTGTCATCTGTTAAGCCCTGAGCACTGGGGAGACTTAGCAGCTGTAAATCTGGTAAATCTTCAAGACTCTTTTCTTGTAAACACAACAGAAATATTGTATAATAGGTTGGATGGCCATAAGTACATCAGGAAATTATGACAGGGTGTTTCCAGTTTTTAAAAAGGTAACCAGGAAGGTGGAGATATTTGAGCAGAAAACTGATAGCCAGGGGGAGTGTGGAGCAAGAGCATTTTAAAGGAAGGCAATGCCCAACATAATGACAGGCTACCGCAAGCAATGGAGAATTTGACTTTAAGCATCTCCCAGGAATATAAACCAGGCAAGGCTTTGTTGCTGTTATTAGGGATCCACTACAAGAGAATATAATCAGATTAAGGTGAACATCAGGGCAGATCTGTTCGGCGTTCTCTCCCAGCCGTGACCTCATTGTTAATCTGGACAGCCTGGATGCTACTCAGATTGGGGTTAGTCTGCAATGCTGCATTAGTCTGTTTTCCATCACCGCAACAAAGTACCCGAGGCAGATTATTTGGTGAATTGGTTCAGCTGGCTCATTGTTTGGGATGTGTAAAACTCTATGGTGGCAGTGGGGGTGGGGATGGGGTGTCTCTAGCTGATAGTCTTTTGTTAGCAGTATCCCTGGCAACTCTGGCAGTGATGTAGAGCATCACAGAGCAAGAGACAGGAAGCCTTTGTGTATGCATGTCTAGTCCCTCTTCCTCTTCTTATACAGCTTATAAAATCACCAGATTGAATCATGGGGGCTCCACCCTAATGTGCTTACCTCTAAAGCAAACAGTTTCAATTTCCACACTCTTACATTCTTATTTGTGTGCATGTGTGTATACCTACTGTGTGCCATGGTGTGCACGAGGAGGCCAGAAGACAGCTTCTAGAAGTTGCTTCTCTCTTTACTCCATGTGGGTTCCTGGGATGGAACTCTAGCTTTCATGCTCGATGCCCAAGCTCCCTCATCTGTGGAGTTATCTCACTGGTTCACGTTTCCACATGCTTTCAAAAGAGAAGACAAAACCAACCAACCAAACAATAATAACGAAACCACCACTAAATTGTTTACTTTATTAGTATAGATGTTTTGGCTGCGCGTATATCTGTGCCGTGGGTATGCTGGTGCCCTCAGAGGCCAGAATAGGGTGATCGTTGAGGGATGTTTAATCACACTGTGAACCCTGAGATTGTGTTATGGTGTGGCTCAGCCATTAACACACCTTGAATCCCTCTAGCTGGAATAATAACATGTCCTTACTACACACCTTTAATCCTAAACAATGAAGGTAAAGTTGGTTTGTAGAAGAAAGCGCCTGTGCTTTGAAGTGATGTCTGAGTAGTGGACAAAGTGATGAATCAGAGAAAGATCTGACAGAAAAGAATATGCCCAAGTCTCATGGAGAAGAAACAGGAAAGGGACAATACTTAAGGGGCAATGGAAAGAGGGGGAGGTGGAGGCAGAGGGGGGTAGGGAGAGACGGGGGAGCAGAGGAGGAGGCAGTTTTACAAGAAAAGTTTTACATAAACAGGATGAAGAGAGAATAAGCTATACATTATACACAGGTAAATACAGAAGGAGCCAGGGACTGAGAAGGAGTAGAAGATTAGAACAAATTGATAGAGTTAGTTTGAGGTCAAGCAGAACAATTCAGGAGAGGGAGGGAGGGAGGGAAGGAAAGAGAGAGAGAGAGAGAGAGAGAGAGAGAGAGAGAGAGAGAGACAGAGAGACAGAGACAGAGAGACAGAGACAGAGAGACAGACACACACACAGAGACAGAGAGAGACAGAGACAGACACACACACAGACAGAGAGAGAGAGACAGAGACAGACAGACACACACACACACAGAGAAAGAGACAGAGACAGAGACAGACAGACACACACACACACACACAGACAAAGAGAGAGAGACAGAGAGAGAGACACACACACAGAGAGAGAGAGAGACAGAGAGAGAGAGAGACAGAGAGAGACAGAGAGAGCACAGCTTGAATCCGTTTGTGTTGAGAGGAGGTTTGAACCAAAACAGCAAGAGTTCAGAAAGAACGAGGAAAGGGTGAGCTTATTCAGCAGCTGGTCTCAGAAGCTGAAAACCTAGATTAGATTATATGGAGGCTAAAAGTTTCCAGGGCTAGGCCTACATTAGCAGACTGAGGCAATAAGCCTTGGAGATGACAGTTTACCAGGAGAATAAAAGTTACATTTACATCTGGTGCCTAATTACAGGTGATGGTTACAGATAGTTGTGAGCCATCATGTGGATGCTGGGAATTGAATCTAGGTCCTCTAGAAAAGCAGCAAGTGCTCTTAACAGCTAGCTCATCTCCCCAGCTCTGAGTTTCCCCATTCTTAATATCTCACATTGGGGATAAACTTCAGCATGACTTTTAGGGGACAAATCATATTCAAACTGTGCAAGATACTAAGCCTGAAAAGCGTGGATAGAAGAACCAAGCAGATAGAACTGTTAGCTCTACAGGCTTCACAGTTTTTCATCTTGTTCTCTCTCTATGAGGGGCAGCATATTATTAATTGCACATAGTTGGGAACTTCTGCATTCTCCTGTTTTAAGTTAGTCTATGGATAGCCCTGGGATTTGCAAATTGTTGTTCCATAAATATCCAAAACATGAAGCCTGAGGAAAGAGCTGTTCATTAGTATAATCTTAATTATATATGTTTAGTTGGGATGGAGTGTTGTGCCCGTGCATGTGTGTGTGCCTGTGCATGTGTGTGTGTGTGTGCGCTTGCACACTTGAGTAGATCAGAAGATAACATGGGCAAGCTGGTTTCTCTGTCCTGAGTCCTGGGAATCACACTCATGTAGTCAGATTTGACAAAGTGCCTTCTTTTTTACCCACTGAGCCAACAGAGGTGTTCCTAAAGTTATCAACTTGTGCTTTCACTCCTCCAAGACAGAGCAGTGTAGCAATGGGTTTATAACTAACATTAGGCCTTATGTAAAATGTTCAGAGGTCATTATACTCACATTCAATGAACAAGGAAACTGCACTGGACCTGTCTATGCTACAGTAGTATAACCGTGGACTTCAAACCCAGCAGCCCATACTGTGGCTACAGGGTGTAACATTTACTTTTTCCAATGCTTCTATATTCTCTTGGCTTTTGTTACCTTCTGCAGTAAGAATACATTATCACATATTTAACTAACAGGCATTTGAAGGCAGGTGTTGCATTTATTGTAGCTCATTTAAATTCTTAGGTATGACCATCACTCCTTATTTCATGAGAATAAAGTTTTTAGAGGGAACCATGTTTTCTTGAATAAAGAGAAAATGATTGGAATTTCAAATAACTCATGATGAGATACCAGAAAGTGAAAATAGCATTGTAAGATCAGATAGTATCTGGGGGTAATTCAGCGGCACAGCACTTTGAGCAACCAAAGCAAGGCTCTGAGTTCAATCTCCAGCACCAGATGCATAACAAAATGGCACTTAAAAACTCATACAAATTCTCTCATTTAGATTTTAGGTACAATTTAAATTCATTATGTTAGATCTGAATGAACTAGAAACCTAAAATTATGGCCAGTTACATTGTTTTAGATCCAAACGAAATGCTACTGATCATTGCCAACTGTGGCTCACTATGACTTTAGAATCTAATGTGCTGAGGTTGTTCCACCCTCAGATGGAAGTGACCAGAGATGGCATTTCTATAATGAAGCTATGCTATAATCAAATCACCAACTTTAGACACTTGCCAATGGTTTGAAACCTTTATACATTTTTAGAATAAATTTGTTATAATCTTATTCTTGCTATTCCAAAAAACCACCAAAGCCATTTATTGTTTCTATTCACAAAAGGTTATAACTTAATATGAAACCATTTATCTTTAGATGGAAAAACTAATACAATAGACAAATTATGTCAAAATTTCAAGTCATTTTGTTCTATATATAATTAAAATATATGTTTTTCTGGAAAGTAAGAAAAGGGAGCTGCTATTCAGTTATAAAAACTCTTTTGGACATCTGTGAGCTACCATAAAGTCTCTTGATCAGAACATACATCTTATGCTTGGAGGCACTAAGGCACAGGGCTTCTTCAGACTCTTGCCCTGGTCCCTCTGGTCTCAGTTCTCAGCTTCCACTTAGCTGAGTAATCTCAGACAAGACAATTAGTGTCTTTGTGCCCCAGATGGGAAAACAGTGAGGATAATAACAGCACATACCTTGTGGATTATGTGAAGAATGAATGAGTTAACACATAATAATGAGAACAGTGGCTGGCACGTGGTGAATGTCTAGTAAATATTAGCTATTATTTTTATATGTGATAAAGCGAGGAACTATGACTAATGTAGTGGGATATAGTGCTAGATGCTATTTTTTTTGTTTTGTTTTTTGATTAGGCATCATCAATGTTTTTTCTAAAAAATAATTTGCTGTGCTTTTTCTTTTTTCTTTCTTTTAATTTTATTTTATTTTTGTCTGACCACACAGGGAAGCAGAGAGAGGTGGCTCCTCTGAATGAAACTGACCATTTAGTGCCTGAAATCAGGAAGCTTGTCAGTGTGGGCAGACACCAGGCATACACCAATCTGACATGCCACTTCTTTATTTTGTAAAATCTTATTTTTTTTTGTTTATCTCATATGAATTGATAGGAGGTATTTGATGTAGAGCTTTAATTATTCCTGATTAGGGTTTTATATACTTTTTTATGACCATCTAAAATCTTTGTACCTCTCATTTTCCTTGCAGAAGAATAACCCCAGCCCCATCACACAGAGGAAATGACCACAATGAATTGTTATGTTATGCCTGGTATTTCTCCCAAGAGACCATCTGCTCCTGGATAGTAAACTAGGTGCCTTCCATTAATAAATCTGATGATGTGATGATGTAAATTGTCTTGTCAACGACGTCTACAATTTAGAATGCGATGTTCTCCACCTCACCCTGTAACTACATTAAGACAGGTTGTAACGGCAGGTGCATCTTGTTCAAAACTACTCCTGAAGTTGTTTTGATTCACAAGGCGACTAAGACACTTAAAGACATTTCTTTCAAGACAGGGTTTCTCTGTATAGCCCCGGCTGTCCCGGAACTCACTCTGTAGACCAGGCTGGCCTTGAACTCAGAAATCCGCCTGCCTCTGCCTCCCAAGTGCTAGGATTAAAGGCGTGCGCCACTAAGATTAAAAGGGTTAGGGAATCCTTTATTCAGCTTTGACTAAAACCTCTCACCGGATGCAGGTGTATTTGCAAAGTTAGTTTGGCTTCAGCGTCCTCAGCCTCAGGTTGTAGAGAGCACTGGAGGGTGGAACCCTTGCAACTTGCTTATCGCAGTGCGCGCGTGCCTTTGGGTGTCCGGAGCACGCGCAGGGCACGTATGGACCCACTTTCCTAGCCTGACCCTCACCTCAAAGGCTGTCAACTCTGAGGTCCCTCCCTCCGCACGAGGCCCTCCTCTCTCATCCACTCCCATGCTCCGCCCCCTGAGCGGAAACGTGGTACTGCAATTGGCCGAATCTCCTCTCACTCCGACTGCCCAACCAATCATTGCAATCCTGTAGTAGGTTGGCGCTGCCAATCAGGGAGCTCGCAGCCGCAGGAGCCCGGGGGTCCGGACCGCCCAGAGGCGGGGCCGGAGGCGGGGCGCCGACACTGGATTAGTTGCCATTCGGAGTGAGAAGCGGGTCGAGGTGGCGGCGGCAGCGGCGGAGGCGGCGGCGGCGTTTGCGGTGGCGCGGGCTACGCGCAGCGCGAGGCGCCCCGAGGCCCCTTTCTCTCTTCAAGAGGCCAAAGTCCCGGCGCTACCCGTGGTCGCCGGGTCCTGTCGCGCGGGCGATCCCCGCCAGTGCCGAGGAGCCGCGGGAAGCCGGCGAGTGCCCTGACAGCGCGATGCCCCGGGCGGCGGAGGCGGCGGCCGTGGGCTCGACGCGGGCTCGGCTGTGAGCGCCCCGCAGAACGCCGCGGGGCGGTCGAGCCGTTGGACGTTGGCCGTCGCGGCGTCCCCTCCCCCTCGGCGGCGGGGTGCGCGTCGGAAGGGGAGCCCCGCGGCTCCGCCCCTCGCCGCCCCTCCCCCGTACACATCGCACGCACCGCCGCGCCGGCTCCCACACGCTCGCTCGCTCGCTCGCTCGCGCGCCCGCCCGCCCGCCCGCGGAGCCACCATGTCCACTGCGTCCTCCAGTTCCTCTCAGACCCCTCACCCCGCGCCGCAGAGGATGCGGCGCAGCACCGCGGGCTCCCCGCCCGCCGCTGCCGGGAGCGGGACGGGGCCGGCCGGGAGCTGCGCACCCGCTGCGGGAGCCGGCCGGCTGCTGCAGCCCATCCGCGCCACGGTGCCCTACCAGCTCCTGCGGGGCAGCCAGCATAGCCCCACGCGCCCGGCCGCCACCGCCGCCGCGCTCGGCAGTCTCCCCGGGCCCGTCCCGTCCAGCCCGACTCCACCGCCGGCCGCTGCCCCAGCCGAGCAGGCGCCTCGCGCCAAGGGCCGCCAGAGACGGTCCCCCGAGAGCCAGCGGAGGAGCAGCTCACCTGAGAGACGGAGTCCCGGCTCGCCCGTGTGCAGAGGTAGCGAGCCCAACCCTCCTGTCCTCCCGGGCTGCGTCTCCCCGACGGTGCCCTGCGTGGAAACTTCAGCCTCTCCGGGCTTCTGTTTGCTAGTGCATTACCGAAGGTGTGAAAGTGGCTTTGGGAATCTCACCCCCACCCCTGAGGTCGCTTGCAGGGCTTTGGAGGAGCGACCTGAAAATCAACTCTTATCTGACCCCTCACACCGCCACTCAAAAGATTTTTATCTCGCATCCCTCGCCTGCAAAAGAAAAGTGTTTCGGTTTAAGAGCTTATTAGCTTTCTGTGTTAGGAGCCGGGCGAAACCCTTAAACACGCAAACTCTCTAGCGGTGAATAAGGTGGTGGTGGTAATCTCTGCAGCCTTTGTGCTTCCCCACAAAGTTCTTGTCTGGAGTTATGTTTGTGTTTTGGAGACTTGATGGCGGTAGTTAGGTTGTTAGGATATCCTTTTCATGTGTAGGGGAGACAGTTTAAAGTGTATGGTGTTTATCCACCCTCTTCTCTACTTTATATAGTCATGCATTAGATCACTATTGTACTACAAATGGCTCATGCCCGAATGGTGATTTTCTTGGTGAATTTCTTAAAGCCTGTTTGTGGAGTGTGTTCATTTTTTCCTTGCATCTTTAAGTATACTTACCAGTTCAGCTGAGCTGGGTAGGGAATCTCAAGTTTCTTTTTTGTTAGGTGTCAAAGGTAATGGTGAGTAGGTGGATGCTATGGACTCCCCTTAATGTTTTCTGTTTGGGTTTGGTTTTGTTTATGCCTAGGGACATAGTACATGAACTAGTTGACTCCTGGGGGAGAAAAAGAAAATTAGGCAAAACAGGGACGTAAAGGCCATAAGGGAGAGTCGAGTAACTAATATTCTTAGATACCAGCCTAGAGCCACACAGCTGCTGCTGCTGCTGGTGCTGCTGCTGCTGCTGCTGGTGCTGCTGCTGCATTGTGGAAGGGATCATTCGGAATAGGGAAAGAAAACAACAACAAAAAACTGCTCAGAAGGGAAATACTACCAAGCTTCATACAATGTTTATGTGGTATGTGGGATTTTTGTTTAAGGTGGACGTTCTTAAGGTGTTTAGAGTTAGAGAAAGGGATTGCAATACGATAGATCAAAGTTTAGGTGTTTTTAGCTTTAATTTAGACCTGTAATTAGCATGTTGCTAAAGCACTTGCTTTCAGCTCCCTCGATGGGATGGTAAGCCTCCGGGTAGGATGTAAGTGCAATGGAAGAAGTGCAAGAGCACCGAGAAATACATCCTGTAATCTGTATGCACCAGGAGGAATTTGTTCCCCCACTCCTCCCCCAGGTCAAGCCAGCTGCTGCAGAAACTGACATCCTCCAGCAAATCCTGAATGAATGAATGAAAACAACGTGATCGCCCTAATAATGAACACAACTGAACACACATCTTTGGCTGTATTTTATAGAAAAGTCCACCATTTTCTAACAGATTAATGCCATATGCAACTCCCTTGCACATTTTCTGGAACTGTGTTAAATGAAAGGTAACAGAAAGAAAAGAAGGCAGCAGCAGTCACAGACATTTTGGATGATTTAGCTTTAACAGTTCGTTAATGGGAGTTTGGGGATTTTCTTTTAGGAACAATGTAAAAAAAAATAGAAATTGTAGATTGTGTGCAGAGAATTTTGTGGGCAGAGTTTGAGAAGTTTTGGCAGTGGCTGCAACACTATAATGGCTACCTAGTACCTCCTATCTTTTTGTTGATAAACAATAACATCTTAGCACAGATAATAGTACAACTTGTTTTTCTACATCCTTCAAAAGCCCTAATTGCTTAGAAATTACATGCCCCATCATGAAGTAGTTTTAATGAAATTTGTGATCAGGCTTAAATTCTCTTTGTTGTAGAATGGCACACCAGACTTTAATGCAATTTTAATGCAATTATGATGAAAACAGTCTATTTGTGCAGTAGACAGCTTTGCAGGGTCACAGCTTGTGTTAGGGATTGAGGAGCATTCTATGCTTTAGTTCTGCTGTTTATAACATCAGGTGTTTTGCCAGTTTCTTGGATAGGAGTGATTTTTGAAAGCATGCTCTCATGCTCCTAGTTTCTTGATTGTATTAACACTGATATTTGTCCACATTCTGCCTTGTTCTCCTCTGCCCATATTGAAAGTACAACATATAAGTAATATGTTCTGTCTCTTTAGCCGCTTCAGATCTAGCCTGTGAGTTAACAATTTCAATTAGTTTCTTTTGAATTTACTGTGGTTCTTACATCAGTGGGTTTTAGTTTCCATTGACCAAAGCTCCTGCTGCTGCTGCTGCTGCAGACACTGACATCACTCTACTGCATGAATGAAAAACAACAACGTGCACCATTTCTTCCTCTGCTCTCCTCCTTCCTTTTTTTGCACCTTTCAAGGTGAGGGGATAGACATTATATTATGCTTTGAGAAACTACACATTAAGATTTTTAGGTAGACATTGACTCAAGGGATATGTATTTCATGGAGATATATGTTGTTTACAAAAAGCTTTAAGAGCTATGGGTGTTTGGATTATGGGTGATAAGGAAGCATTCAGAATTTTATTGACTTTGTCTAATTGTGGAAGAAAATATAGAAAATAAGTTATATTTTTTTATCACAAAGAATTGTAAACAGAATTTTGAATCCAGTGTCAGTGTTTTTCTCAAACACTCCTAGCATACATATTTATGGGGTTAAGCTAAAGTAATAGAGAGTTGACACTTATATCAGAAAGTGGGGAGAAAACTGAATTCTGTAAATAGAAACAACCAGTTTTAAGTTTTGTAAACAGCCAGTTTTAAACTTTATCATATTTTAACATCCAGCAGAAAGATAGTAATTCTCTTTGTTTTTGTACCATAGCTTTAGACAAATGACTTCGTAATGGAATATGCATAAACCTGCTAACATCATGCTTTATTTAAAAGACATGGAAATTACAAATTGAAAGTTGTGTTTGGTTGGTGTTCCTGGATCATTCTCTTTTTGTATTTTTCCTTTCTTGTGTATTTCAAAACTTCAAGGTTATTATTCATAGTTATTTCTGAACTTCTGCTATTAACAAAATGTCATCCTTTCCCTTGTTTGATTCTGAAGGGTCTTGAAGTGGTGAATGACAAGCTACTGAATGCATCCTATGGTTTCCTGTGATGTGTTTGTAATAGGTGTAAAATCATGAAGTATTATGCAAATAGTTATTTTTTGTGGTGGTAATATACAAAACTCTACCTTTGAGATAAGTAGAATAATTCAAATTAAGAGACTAAAAGCAGAGTATTAGAGTTAATGACCTTTGAGATAAAGTCATTAATAATGATTTAAAGAAAATATAAATTAGTTTCTTTCTGAAATCCAAGAATAAACCCATGGATTTAAACACTAAACAAATAAGATAGTAGGTAACAAATAGAAATCCTTATGTCTATAAATATCCAAATCAAAGAATTATAGGTTATAAAAGAGGCAAAACTAATTGCATTAAAGTACTCTATTTGGAGAGTCCTGCTTATGTTTATTTTGCCAAATCTAGTAACAAAATTTCTGAAGATCTGGTAACTCAAAAGTTTCTTCTATGAAAAATAGTGCGTTAATTTTTGACTCAACCTACCAGATTTTTAGAAGGCCTCCTACTCCTAAGAAATTGGAGTGGCAATTCTAGAGTGAAATTTGATCAGATTTTTTCCCCCCTCAGGAATCTTGAAAGGCTTTTTGCCATATATAAAGAAATTATGCATATTTTAAAAGGTAATACAAAGCCAGCCAGCATAGAATGTGTAAGTGCAGGCCCTGTATTAATGTACATACATGTGCTTAACTTGTTCATTTGCTTTAAGTTTTAAGCTTTTCATTATTTCCTCTTTTTGAGACATTTTATTGTCCTTAGTAACATTTTGCTATTTTTCTCTCTGTTTAGAGATACTCTTCAATTGCTCTTTTGAAAGTTTATTATCTGATTAATATTTCTAGAGGATGAGGTTCTCTGTACTACTCTACCCCATTTGAAATTTATTTTTCTAAGAGTCATTATGGGAAATTATTTCTAAACTGAATAGAATGAAAATGCATTAAGACTTAGGCTTCTAGCCAGGCGGTGGTGGCGCACGCCTTTAATCCCAGCGCTTGGGAGTCAGAGGCAGGCGGATTTCTGAGTTCGAGGCTAGCCTGGTCTACAGAGTGAGTTCCAGGACAGCCAAGGCTACACAGAGAAACCCAGTCTCGGAAAACCAAAAAAAAAAAAAAAAAAAAAAAAAAAAAAAAGATTTAGGCCTCCACAATAATCTTTGAATTCTGATTTTGGGGAAAGTTCTTAAATCTCTATTTAGTTGAACTAAATAGTGTTAATTTATGGCTCTGTTTTTTTTTTTTTTCCCCTTCTGTCAGTTACCTTAATGGTGCATAAGCTTGCAAAATCAGTGAATGAGTAGCCAAGTTACTTAATCAGTAATTTATTTTGTATATTTACTAATTTTTGTTTAATGATTATATTTTCCTAAATATTATTTCCATGAACATATGAACATTAAATATCTAAGGTGTATAAAGTAGGTTAATGAATTTCTAACTGTATATAGTTTTATGTGTGCTTATTGAATTGAAAATAAACTGATTTACTCTGGTTTACATTTCTGAAAAGAATAATTATGATGTATACATTAGATAAATATTGAAAGATAATGACATTTTAATTATTTTACTTGTGATAATGTGAGTTATATTTAAACTAAAGACATAAAACTCAGCGCCATGAAACAAACTAATTGTAAATAAAAGAAAACATTCAAATTAATTCTGAAATTTAAAAAAATTTAAAAACCAGTTCTACCAAACTTTTATTTGCTGCTAATACTGTGTCAAGGTGCATATTAGCAATGGCTCTGGGTCTTAATTTTATTTCAGTCTTTTTCCCAGTGCTTAGAATTCCCAGACACCACCCAAGTTGGCTTCTTTGTAGCACCTGTCCTGGATCTGTTCCTGGTACTGTTGTCATTTTTGTTCCATATATATTGTTTGTTCTCCTCTTGAATGTTAAGAAACCAAGTCTTTGACAGCCTTTTTAAAAAATCCTACATATTATTTATTTAAAAAGAAGTCGAGCTGATCTACCACATGGTCTCTTAACTGGTCTGCTAAAATTACACTGAAGAGAGAGAACACTCCTCAAGGACTGACGGAATGGCTATAGTGCCAAAACCCTTACCCTTTGTCTGGACCCCTAGAAATGACCAGAACATAATTAGTTTTTCTGGTAATTTATGAAAATATTTGTGGTTATCCTGCAAAATAAAATTTAGTAGATTAGCAGTAAGTCTGAAGTATCAAAGAATATTACATATGAACAGATTGTCCAAAAAATACCTATCCAGAATTGTTATTTTTATAGAAATAGATACAGCTGATACTTTTATCATGGTGGTTTATTTCATGTCGATGTTGTTGAGGCAAATAGGAGGAAGCAAGTTGATGAGTACTTGGTGGCTTCCTTTGTATTGTCCTGTCTCTCTAGTTGCTGTAGATAGAAACATTGGAGGGTGACTGTTTGCCGAGCTATGTATACTTTGAAATTCAGCAAGAAAATGAGTGTAGAATTCTGTTTTTTCAGTTCTAGATTCTGTGTTGATTCCATAGTTGATGAATTGCTGAGATTTTTAGGTAAAAGAAAGGCAAATAGATTTTCTTTTATGTTTCCATGGCATTATTCTGTTGTGCTGGGACATGCTCTGATACTTTCAGAGCATCTAAAAATGTTAGGACAGTTGGCTGAATGTAACTAAAACGGAATATGGAAGGATGGCCATTTTCTCTTCTTGCTTCTTACAGGGGAGGTGGTCCAGGGAGTTATTTTAAAGTTATCACTCTGTTATATATTTTCCTTCCATTTTTGAAACTGCTCATAGTAATAAATATTGTCTTATTTATCTAGTATGGTCATGGGGAAACTTATATATATATATATATATATACATACATACACATGGTGGAAATAGAGATGGACATTGCACTTTGTTCTTGGGCTGGGGGAGCTCAGGTTTATGAACATCATTGTGTCTGGTCTCATTTACATCTAACTAGCTGTTTCTTAAATTACATTACACTGTGCAAAGTGCTTTTCTCTTTTCATAAATCATAAGAATTAGTTATATATGGTGGTAAACTGACTTGACTAATGCCTAAAGAATTACTAAGCAGGTACTAGTCTCAAGTAATTGTCTCAGAAGCTGGCAGTAGCTCTAGTCAGCTTTCCTGGAAGCCAACAGCCATGCTTACAGTGTAAGTTTGAACTCCACATATATAATTTAACGGAGTGCCACTATGTTGTACCTTAATTATTACTTACCAAAATTAAGAATGAGTTGAAGAAACTAGTGAAACCCATAATAGTGTGGCAAGGTTAGTGTTTAAGATTATCTGCAAAGTTATTACAATTAAGTATTTCTGCTGTCATCTAGCAGTATTTCTAAACAAAAAACTAAAAAGCACTGTTACTTGCTGCCTAGTATTTCTGAGGGTCAAAAGTACTCATAAACTGCTCATAGTAATAAATATTGTCTTATTTATCCAGTATGGTCATGAGAAAACTTTTTGAAGAGTTCATTATCTGATTTTTATCTTTTCCAGTATTAGAAATTTGTAAGTTAATATAGTTCTTAAGAGAATATTTAGTTGACTGGGTCAACTAAATATAGTTTAGGGTAGCACAAGCTGTCTGTCTTTCTGCCTCAAGTTCCTGAGTTCTTGGATTACAGGCATGCTGTACAATATCCAGTCTTTGATCATTCGTAAGAATCTTTAGTATCTACCTATAGTTGCATGTTTAAAACGTTTTCTTTCAAATGTCAGAACAGTGGAGTGGTCCAGAGTGTTATTTTAAAATTATCACTCTTATGTATTTTCCTTCCATTTTTGAAACTGAGAATAGTTTCGTTCCACGGCTTCTGTAATTATGTCTGAATCTACTGCATTCATTGCATATATATAATGTTCTCCCATAGTTTAATTTTGGGTGATGTTACTGGCCTTTGTGCATTCTGAACCCCCCCCCCCACACACACACGCACTTTGTTGTAGAAGTCTGAATTGTTGTTGAATGCAGTTTCTTCTGGAGTATTGTAGGAGGTGTAGCAGTACTTAATGATGCCTTTTGAGACCACTGAAATGAGTTTGACTTGGCTTTCACTAAAATACCTGCTACTACTGATGAGAATGGAAAGTAGTAATTGTTCCTATTTAGCTTTTATGTGCTGTTTTTGTGGAGTGCTCAGTGACTCATTTGTTTTTCTTATGCTCAGAGTTTACCTATTTTTATTTTTATTAACTTGTAGTTTTTATTTTAAAGTAGTATTAGCATTATAGCCTTTAGAATAGTTGCTGTTTTCACTTTGCATAAAAAAAGTTTTTGCCATGCACTAAAAAAGTTAACATATTTATATAGATAACTACTATTTAAGGATTAAATTTTACACCTAACCTATGGAAGAGAAAAACAATTGCTTGATAAATCATATTTTTGTGTCAGTCTTTTCTAATGTTGTGAATAGAATACTGAAGAAAAGTGTATGGCCCTGAATATAACCATGTGGTAAGTCATCTGAAATTTTAAGTGGGAATTTGGGAAATAGGGAGGTAAACTACTGTTGTTTTATATTCATTAAAAATACTTTATTCTTGAAGTTTCTCAGTATGGGGGGAAAAGAAAGAAAACCGAGTCAATACATAGTGGAGTTGCTGAATCTTTGTATGTTTGATTCTCGTTATTAGTCCATCATTGCGTGTAGCTTTTTACTACCCTGCCTATGCTCCAGGAATGGGCCATACTACGAGCCCCCTCCGAGCTTCCCTTGAATCCATGGATAAAGGACACACACACACACACACACACACACACACACACACACACACACACAGTTGTTCATTTTCTTTTTTTCTCTCTCTCTCTCTTTTTTTTTTTCCAGGCTGTGTAGCTCTGGCTGTCCTGGAACTCACTCTGTAGACCAGACTGGCCTCAATCTCAGAAATCTGCCTGCCTCTGCCTCCCAAGTGCTGGGATTAAAGGCGTGTGCCACCACTGTCCGGCACAGTTCTTCATTTTCAACTTTCCTTCTAGGCACAATTGCTAGGTACTATCTCCTGCCTGGAAAATATGCCCTTCTTCTTAGCTCTGTTCCTCCTACCTGCCCTAACTTTAGTTGGTCAGTTGAAGCTAGTCCCTGCTAAACATCTCTGACCGCCCACCTGTTGGAGCAGCCACAGCTCATTGATCCTCCTGAGACCTCACATGGCCGCCTGCTTGCCTCCAGGGACCTGAAGTCCTGCCTGTACCTTCCACCCAGCAATTGGCCCATGGCTTTCTGTACTGACAGGACAGATCAAGAACTAATTGGGGAACAGGACCTTAGCATCATATCTACCCCTGTAGTCCATAATTAATGTAGCTGTTTGCAAGTCCTTGACAGTTTAGCTGAAGTTTGGTTCATTTTTTTAAAAATTATCTCACTGTTTCTGTAACTCTGTATGCAAGGTAATTTTGGTGGATATGTCTGCTTCACCTAATACACCTGTTTCTTTTAAGAGGCCCTGCAGTAAATATTTATTAAATCCACATATAGGATTTACAAAGATTTCTGTTTGAGCTATATAAATATACATGTGCACACACTGAGAGACAAGTATGCATACTCTGAATGAAATCACTGAAGAATGATCATAAGACATGAAATCTTAAATCTACACATGATAGGTTAAATTTAATAGGTTATATTTATGCTGTTCCTTTTATAGAATATTAACTAATTTTGGTCACTTAAGGGTTTTTGTCTTTGTTTTGGACTTAACATTCAAATATGGTTAAGCTTGGGAAAGCACTGATTTAGATCTTTGTATGTTGTAGAAGAAATCAGTGTTATAGTGTGCTTTTTTTGTGTAACATACAAGGTTTAGACACAATTAAACATGTTTTTAGTTATAAAGTATGAAATGTACTAAATGACTTTAAAATTATTGCTTACCAAGTTATTCATTCAAAAGACTAACACAAACCAATATGTAAACCAACCTTGACCTTGAGACATTTTCCTAAGAAGCCAAAAGTCTGAAATGTAAACAGACATTTTTCTCATAATATTTTGACCCATGTACAAATTCTCCTTTTGTTGTTGTTTTTTCGTTCCTTCCCATCTCCCCACCTTCACACCTCAAATTCATGGCTTCTTTTCCTTCTTATTAGTGTTACACTCATACCACTTATTTATATATAAAGCATAACTACATAAATACAACCTGCCAAGTACATTTAGTGTTGCTTGTATGTGTATAACTGCTTGTTACTGGATAGCCAGTTAGGGTGCTCATCCCTGGGGAAGAGCAATTCTCCCTCTTTGAGCAGTCAATTGGAATTCTGTCAAGTGGATTTTGACCTAATGAGATTCCATGGAATAAGGATCTAAATTTATTATATTTCCAGTAATTTAACACCATCATGCCAAAATTCAGTGGTTCTTTAAGTTAGAAATGTAATTGTACTATCTCTAAAACCCAGGTAGGGAGAATATGAGTTATATATTAACTTGTGTTTTATTATGATGAAAAACTTAAACTGTCAGGCAGCTTTTCAGGTGGTTATTTGCTTTACTGATTCTTTAACTTAATGTATAAGTAAAATGATATAATTTACCAAAATATTATTTGAACAAACTGTTTAGGAAGTCTTATTACACAAGGTTAGGCTCATCTGAGGTTGTTAAAACATATTACTGAGTAATATTGTTTCTTTTTGCTAAATAAATGTTCTGGCATTTAGCAAAATTAGCTAATACCTTAAGAAGCTGAAATGAATATGAATATATCATTTCCATTACTTCCCCAGAGTTTGAAAATTCTTAGAAATTTGGAATTCAAATAACTCCTAAAAAGGAAAGAATTCCTGTACTAATTATTCTTCCTCTCCCCCGCTCCCCTGTGAAAAGATGTGTTTATTTTAGATAAATATTCCAAGGTCTCTTATGTAATTGTGTCCTAACCAGATAAACAAATAAAAAGTAAAGAGGCATTACTCCATATAATACTCCATAATAATAGTGCTATTCCTAAGCAGCCTTAGGAAGTAGTTCTTCCTTGGGAAGAGCTTTTAGAAACCCCTATATTCTTCTCACTGTCAGAAGACAAAACCATGAGTAAACATCATTAGACTAGTCATTTATTTGTAGGAATGGAATCTTTTGTTTATAATTAGATATTCCCAGAGGGTGTTTTTTGTTTGTTTGGTTTTTGATTTTGTTTTGTTTTCCGCCTTTTAACATAAAGCTTTCCAGGTTGTGAGTAGGAAAGGGGAGGAAGGGAAGAGAAGAGAATGAGAACACATATGTGCCAGGGTGCTTTGAAGAGCATGTTCCTTTCTCAGTCACCAGATGAGAAGTTCTTAGTGTTCTCTCCACATAGTATAGAGGTTCATGGTAGTACTTTTTGTAGTACTTCCATTTTAGTATAGTGAATGGTAGTGACTCAAATTTAGCCCACTCACATAAGATAAAGTCAGTGGAGACCCAACCAGGTTTAGTTTTGAAATTCTGTGATTGAGGTAATTTACTACTTATGTCAGGACAATTATGTTTCTTTCCTGGAGGAAAATGGTTTAAGTGTTGAGCTTGTGTACTAAACTGCTTCCTATAAAGTTATTTGATGAGAATAGATTTGTTGTGTTGGGGTTTGGAGAAGAATTATTTAGTGTCAACATGTTAACTTTTAAGAATCATTAAACATAACTTAAAGTCATGGTTGTATCCAGTATATTATTTTTAAATTTTTGTTAGTACCTTTTTTCTTGGACCTATGTTTTCAGAGAGTAGAGTATACTATACTCTTTTAGTGTGGAAATAATTGTTCAGAATACATGCTTTGAAAAAGTGGAATAAAATTGTTTTATGGTACTAAGAGAATAAAATCATTTAACTGTATAGTTTCAAGTTTGAATCATGCTTTAATGATTCATTTGTACAGAGATATAATTTAGAAGAACAGTTATAAGTATCAGGATATTGAATTATTCAAGTTTAAAGTCAAGGACTTGATGCGGAAGTGGTTTCTTTGTTGGCACTGTGGAACACAGTCATGGTAAACCTAGAGTACTGGAAAATATGGTGATGATGGTGGTGATGATGATGATGATGATGATGATGATGATGATGATGATGATTTGTTTTGTGCCAGCATAAAGCTTGACTTTCCTTCTAACTCATTTCTCCCTTCTGACCGCATATTGTTTTGTCTCAGAATTCTTTTCAATATATTGGTTTCTTTATATTCCCTCCAGGTCCTAACTATCTCCTGTTAGACTATTGACTGCTTAGTCTTCTTAAGAATTGATACCACCTAGGTCTTTCCCTGTTATTAGGCTTTTATTTCGCTATTTTTCTACATATAGTCTATCTTTAGAAGAAGAAACAAAAGTGATTTTTATAAAAGATTTCTTGGGCCAGGCGGTGGTGGCGCACGCCTTTAATCCCAGCACTTGGGAGGCAGAGGCAGGCGGATTTCT
>NW_022196903.1:4974354-4990737 GCF_008632895.1 Mastomys coucha
AAAAAGATTTCTTTTGGTTTCTAAGTTAAGGTTAATAAAAAATACAATCTACCATGTTTAACTTGACATAAAAGATCCACTCTTGACACATCCATTTTGTACCTGTGTTCTTACTTGATTGAACTTGCTGTTTTTAAGAAAACGTTCTGTTTTGGTTTATTAAGTAAATGTTCTTTTGTTACTCTTTGCTTTGAATTCATGGTCCCTGCTAGGAATGTCTCTTTTTCTAACATACATGCATTTTTGCCGAAAACTCCTGAAATCTTTGCACGTAGCCTTCAAATATCCCCACCTTTTTTCAGGTGGAGGTAATGGTTATTTCTCGTTATCTTTTGAAGCACTAACTACATATCTTTTTGTTTTGTTGCAGCATTTAAGCTCTTGAGGTCTTACAAAAAAAGTGTCAGTTTCTTGAGAGTAATCACTTTTAGATGTCCCTACCCACCAAATATCTTCTTCTATTCAAATGTTTTAATGTTTATCAACTTGTTTGAAATTTTACTAAAGATTCTTCCTAGTTTACACCGAAGTCTCTGAAAAGACATTGAGATTTGTTATATTATTTCCCTTGTGCTACATAGATTAGAACAAACACTATTAAGAGAATGAATGTTCTTTTAAAAGTAGAAGAAAATGATGAATATAGTCCTTTTGGATAGAAAATGCTGATCTTTCATTAGCTTGATGATGCTAGGCATTTGAAAATACAACAGCTAGTCTTCAAAAGGCTCCCAGTTCTATAACCTAGAAGAGACAATAGCACTGGAGTCCTTGCTTACCAAGAGGTTTTAGTTTATCAAAGGTGTTCTGTAGGGCCAGTAAGGTGGCTCAGCAGGGAAAGATGTCTGCTCTGAGCATGATCTGAGTTCTGTCCTCTGCACCCACGTGGTGGAAGGGGTTAATGGACTCTGGAAAGTTGTTCTCCAACCTGCAAATGTGATGCAAATATGCACACATGCACAATAAATTCAAATCTACTTTAAAAGTATGTTTTATAAATTGCTGTTAAACTTACCAAGAATATTTAGCTTAAATATTTTGTTTTATGTTGCTCAACAAAGTATTTTTCCTATTAGTTGTGACACTGCATGTGTAGTTAAAATCTGGTTGAAATGACATACCTCATTTATCATTTATCTCTGATAAGCCTGTAGAAAGTTTAGATAAGTGTACTATTCTCCAAACTTGCATAAGGAGATCACATTGAGAAATTACATTTTATTTATGGTATTCTCAGTGAAAGTGAATCTTTTGTAGGGGTGATTAAGACTTTTGAAAATAACTCCTCCAAAAAAGTTACTAAGAACATAGTGTTGACTAATCTAGATTATCCTGTTTGCACTGACAGACTGACTTTGAAACTTTATTCAAACTGTTCCTAGGGATAATTCAGACCTTTCTGTTGTAAAAATTTCTGTTTTTTGCTAAATCCTCTTTTATTTCCTCCTATAAGTACACTTGTAGAGTATACTTTGTAACTTTGCTCCTTACAGCTAAACAAGCTAAATGGTATATGATGCCTTTATCCTGTTCAATGTTAGTTTGATCTCCCTTAGTTTTGATATTCCCTTCTCTGCCATCTGAAATAGATTCTTGCAGGAGACTGAGAAGGTCTAGAAGAATAGTGGTTAAAAGATGAAGGAAGTCTGAGTTACTGAATGATGATACTGAGGGCCATCTGTCAGCCAAGAAGACACACTGTGATAACTCACTCAGCTTTTCAAATAGTAGCAGTTAGCATTAACCAATATTACTTCAGAGCTTAAAGAAAGGTGGTTAACCAGCAATTGTCTCTGCAGTTACTTTGATAGTTTTCCTTGGGAGACTCACTCTTTCTTGTCTGGTTTATTAAATAGGCATATATATTGTCAGTGCTTCAAGACAGCCCATCAAGTTGATCGTGTGACTGTGATGGAATTTATTTATTTGAAGTAATTAGGTATCCCCAACCAAAGCACCTATAGCTACTCTCTGATTAAAATATTAAAACATAATCTTTAAAAACATTTAGAGAAATCTTAAATAATGGCTGCCTCATAGAAATAAGACCAGTCTACTGGAGTACCAGGAAAGCTCAAGGATCTTAGTGTTTGCTGAATGGTTTTACATTTTGTTCAGTTCTTATCCCACTTCAACACTACATTCAAAGGATTAAGAAAAACAGGTGGAGAGATGGAAGGGAGAGAGGGAAAAACAGTTGAGTCATCTTTTTTGTATAATTAGGTTGGTGTGGTTTCATCTTCCTCCCACGTTGATATGAGTCTCCAGTACATCTGGAGGTGGTGCTCACGTTTGTATTCCAATTGTCCCAGCTCTAATGTGTAGTTTTTAATGACAAGTTGTTTCCCAAACTAAAATCTGGATTATTTCACTCACGTTGTGGGGCACTGGAATTGAATAAGGTTATCCCATTATTTAAGCTAAAATTTTAAAGTTAGTTGTCAATAAACTACCACTCTACCACCTGCGATTGCCAGTCTTGACTCAAGAACTGTTCATCGACTAAGATGAACTGGCTAGTTTATAATTAGAGGAATAAAGGATGATGCTATTGTAAAATATTTCTAGCAGTGGATTTACTTTATTTTCAGTCCTTGGCATTACTTCCTGAAGATTTTTTATGTGTAATATTGGTAGAATTGTTGGCGTGGAACGTGTTCTGTTTATGCAAACACTAACCAGTGTTTTATCTGTCCTTTAAAAAACAAACAAACAAACCTCCCTGGCCTTGATGAAAGTGTCATTTTGTTTTCCTTCAGGATGTTTTCTTCTGTTGTTCCCTATCCCAGGTTTAAGGAAGCACTCGATTTTGGATAAACTGCTTCATAGTTACGTATTTGGTTCTTTAGTGTCAATATTTACGAAAGTAAATCCTAGAATATATATTTGCACCTCCCTATTTTTGGAGACTTCGTTCTGTTGAACCTATTTATTCTGGAGAAGTGTGCTTATATATTGCTGGTCAATGGTATGTTCTCTTAGCTGGGCCTAAGGATATTATTGTGGGAACTACATCTTTTAGGGTGGATTTAATTTACTAGGCTGTTTTATGTTGAGAAAACTGATAGGTTTGCACCTATTTTAGTGCAGATCTCTGTTTATAATATTTGTATCAGTAGGTTAACCTAAAGGGCAGCCATACACCCATAAGGTCTTAAGCAGTCATCCTTTTCTTAAATCTTTTGTGCTTCATCTCATCTATAGTTTACTGTGGATTCAACTGCTCAATTATTAGGCTGTTTGTTATTGGCCTACTGACTGGTATTGCTATTTTAGCAGCAAAGTATTTTAAGTAATTGAACCTTTTCATTTCTTTTTACTTAAACAAAAGTTTTACTTATTTAGAAAGACTGATGTTTTCAGCAATATATTAAATCACTCTGTTGCTACTCAAATAGGAAAGAAAGCTTATGGGTTTTTTTTCCAGAGTGTTGTTTTTTTACATAGCTTTAGAAGTCAGATAAATTATAGAAATGCAGATATGTACATATCTCATTTTTATATTTCTCATGTTATATCTGTTCATACTGTACTTTAAAGTGGACACAATTTAATTGTTCTTTTATGGAATTTCTATAATAATAAAAATAAACACCGGAACCTCCACTCTACCACCTGCGATTTTTCCTTGGCTTAAGAATGTTCAGGTGTTTTATCTCTGTATTTCTTACCATGGGTATTTTGATCCCCCTTCTAAGAAGGACCTAAGTAACCACACCGTGGTCTTCCTTCTTCTTGAGCTTCATGTGGTCTGTGAATTGTATCTTGGGTATTCTGAATTTCTGGGCTAATATCCACTTAACAATGAGTGTATGCCATGTGTGTTCTTTTGTGATTGGGTTACCTCACTCAGGATGATATTTTCTAGTTCCATCCATCTCCCTAAGAATTTCACATTTTCTGTATCCATTCCTCTGTTGAAGGACATCAGGTTTTTTCCAGCTTCTGGCTATTATAAATAAGGCTGCTATGAACTTAGTGGAGCATGTGTCCTTATTACATGTTGGAGCATCTTCTGGGTATACGCCCAGGAGTGGTATAGCTGGGTCCTCTGGTAGTACTATGTCCAATTTCTGGAGGAACTGCCAAACTGATTTTCCAGAGTGGTTGTACCAGCTTGCAGTCTCACCAGCAATGAAGGAGTGTTCCTCTTTCTCCACAACCTTACCAGCATCTGCTGTCACCTGAGTTTTTTGGTTTTAGTCATTCTGATTGGTGCGAGGTGCGATCTCAGAGTTGTTTTGATTTGCATTGCCCTGATGACTAAGGATGTTGAACATTTCTTTAGGTGCACCTAAATACCATTCGGTATTCGTCAGTTTAGAATTCTTTGTTTAGCTCTGTACCCCATTTTTTAATAGGGTTAGTTGGTTCTCTGAAGTCTAACTTCCTTGATTCTTTGTATATATTGGATATTAGCCCTCTATCAGATAGAGGATTGGTAAAGATATTTTCCCAATTTGTTGGTTGCTGTTTTGTCCTATTGACAGTGTCTTTTGACTTACAGAAGCTTTGTAATTTTATGAAGTCCCATTTGTTGATTCTTGATCTTAGAGCATAAGCTATTGGTGGTTTGTTCAGGAAATTTTCCCCTGTGCCCATGTGCTCAAGGCTCTTCCCCACTTTCTTTTCTATTAGTTTCAGTGTATGTGGTTTTATGTGGAGGTTCTTGATCCACTTGGACTTGTACAAGGAGATAGGAATGGATTGATTTGTATTCTTCTACATGCTAACCACCAGTTGAGCCAGCACTATTTGTTGAAAATGCTGTCTTTTTTCCACTGGATTGTTTTAGCTCCTTTGTCAAAAAACAAGTGACCATAGGTGTGTGGGTTCATTTCTGGGTCTTCAGTTCTATTCCATTGATCTACCTGCCTGTCACTGTACCAATTCCATGCAGTTTTTTTTTTTTTGTTTTGTTTTGTTTTGTTTTTTATCACAATTGCTCTGTAGTATAGCTTAAGGTCTTGGATGGTGATTCCACCAGAGGTTCTTTAGTACAATCCACAAACCACAAGAAACTCAAGAAGAAGGAAGACCAAAGTGTGTGTACTTCAGTCCTTCTTTGTTTGTTTGTTTTTTTTTTTTTTTTTTTTTTTGGTTTTTCGAGACAGGGTTTCTCTGTGTAGCCTTGGCTGTCCTGGAACTCGCTCTGTAGACCAGGCTGGCCTCGAACTCAGAAATCCGCCTGCCTCTGCCTCCCAAGTGCTGGGATTAAAGGCGTGCGCCACCACCGCCCGGCTACTTCAGTCCTTCTTAGAAGGGGGAACAAAATACCCATGGAAGGAGTTGCAGAGACAAACTTTGGAGCAGAGGCTGAAGGAAGGACAATCCAGAGACTGCTCCACCTAGGTAGGAATCCTTCCCATATTCAATCCTCAAACCCAGACACTATTGTGGATGCCAGTAAGTGCTTACTGACAGAAACCTGATATAGCTGTCTCCTGAGAGGCTCTGACAGTACCTGACTAATACAGATGTAGAGGCTCACAGCCATCCATTGGACTGAGTACAGGGTCTTCAATGAAGGAGCTAGAAAAAGGACCCAAGGAGCTGAAGGGTTTGCAGCCCCTTAGGACGAACAAACCTATGAGCTAACTAGTACCCTCAGAGCTCCCAGGGACTCAACCACCAACCAAAAATTACACATGGTGGGGCTAATGGCTCTAGCAGCATATGTAGCAGAGGATGGCCAAGTAGGTCATCAATGGGAGGAGAGGCCCTTGGTCCTGTGAAGGTTCTATGCCCCAGTGTAGGGGAATGCCAGGGCCA
The DNA here is from genome assembly GCF_008632895.1 of Mastomys coucha. NCBI lineage: Eukaryota > Metazoa > Chordata > Mammalia > Rodentia > Muridae > Mastomys > Mastomys coucha. The sequence continues at coordinate 4,980,127 of NW_022196903.1, forward strand.
GGAAGCAGGAGAGGGTGGGTTGGTGAGCAGGGGAGGAGCAGAGGTTTGTTTTTGTTTTTGTTTTTTATTTTATTTTTTCTTTTTTTTTCCGTGGGGAAACTGGGAAAGGAGATATCATATGACATGTAAATAAAGAAAATATCTAATAAAAAATACAATTTCATTTATGTAGTTCAATATTCATTTGATTTACTTGAACATGCTTTCTTGCTCCTCTTTCAAAGATACTAGCTAAATGGTCCATACATTTCCACCATCCTTAATTGCTTTGCATACTTTAGGTTCAATTCCATCTGTGGTAGAGTCTTTCAAAATAGACTCAAGAAGAGTATTATTTTAGTAATATGGTGATTTGCATAGTAAAAACTCAGATGTAGTTTTTAATTATAAGTTTCCTTTTTTAAAAAAGATTTATTTATTGTTATATGTAAGTATACTGTAGCTGCCCTCAGACACACCAAAAGGGGTCATCAGATCTCATTATGGATGGTTGTGAGCCACCATGTGGTTCCTGGGATTTGAACTCAGGACCTTCGGAAGAGCAGTGGTGCTCATAACCGCTGAGCCATCTCACCAGCCCCATAATTTTTCTTTATTCTTGAGAATATCATATTTTTAAATAATGAAATATTTTAACAACTACTCCTATATCTCCTACCTCCCTATACTCATTTCAATTAGTCCCCCTTCCAACTCTCCATTTTTGTTTTTTTGTTTTGTTTTTTGTTTTTTGTTTTATGCTTTTGGTATAACCTGTTAAGTCCAATTAGGGCTGCACATGTGTCCATATGGAGCCAGAGAAACTTACTAGCGGCCACATTTTCAGAGAAAATGATGACTTTCCTTCTCCAGGCAACCGTCAGTTGCCAGTAGCTCCCCAGTAAGTGGCAGGGCTAGGAGAGCATCTCTGTTGTCTATACTAGAATTTTGGCTGGCTTGCTCTTGAGCAGGTCTTATGAAAATAACCACACCAGCTATGAATTAATGGGTGCAATAGTTTAGTCATGTCCTGAGGAAAGCATTTTACAGCATTCCACTCCATTATTCAACTCTTATTGTCATTCTGCATCCTCTTTTGTGATGTTTTCTCAATTGTAATTTTTAACTATGGCTGTATACTTTAAAGGTCATTTTGATTTTATTGAAATATATTTCAGAAAAGTGTATTTCATTTGAATTGTTCTGGATCATTTAGCTCTTTTTCTTTCAGTTTATAGTTTCAAGTTTTAGGAGCACTTGTTAAATTGTTTTTCTCCTATTCTATTCTTTTGAACAGAAGAGTTCTTTTGAATTTGTGATTTTATTTTATATAACTGTTGGTGGTTGCATATAGATTTTAAATAATGGCTGAATACATCTATTTGCCTGTTGGAAGATGGAGCCTAGTAAGAAGTGCTTAGGTCATTAGATGTCTGATGATTAGACTATTGCTGTATCACAAGAGTGAAGGAGACAGTTCTTGCTTGTGTTGGATCCACTTAGCTAGCTAGTGTGATGATCAGTTACTTAAAGCAAGGTTAGCCCTTATGTTCTGCCTTTTGAACACACCCAACTCCCCTTTTACCTCTACTGAGCATTCAGGCTAGCCCCAGCTACAATAAGATTCTCACCAGAAGCCAAGGAGCTTATGGTCCCACACCTTTGAATTTCCTAGCTTTATGAACTATGAGCCTCTTTGCTTTACAAATTATCCCATTTCTAATATTCTGTTATTTCAGCAAAGTGGACTATGACAGTGCTTGTGTATTAATATAATTTTCATTGTTTTTGTGCCAAGGTAGACCAATAAAGGCTGCTGGTGAAATTCCTGGAACATGTAGACTTTGCAAAATTTAAACTAGTTGTAGTTATATTAAATATTCAATATTACTGTGCATTAGATAGGGTAGAGATGAATATCCCATTCCTCCATTTTTCTTTTTCTTATTTTTGAGTTAGAGTCTCATGAAGTATCCTTGGCTGGCATGGAACTCATGTAGCCTAGGATGGCTTCAAACTCATAGAAACTCTGCTTCCTAAATGCACCACTATGCCTGGCCCTGCAGTTTTCTTATTCTCAGTTGTCCAGTTTTATGAAAGTCATTCTTTGTACCTATGAGGCAAGAGAAAATATAATTTGGTAGTGATAATATTTAAATATTTATATTTATATAATATAAATTATATTTAAAACTACTTTCTAAGATAATTGCTCTCATTACAAATATACTATAGCTAAATCTATTTATAAATGGAACTTTGTCAATTTTTTCTTTAACTAGAATAAACCAATGGCAGGAATTCCCTACTGTATACATTTATGGCTATTTTTCAAATCTCGGATTAAAACATATATCATTTATGAATATTTTGAAATTGGGGAAAAGCCACTTAAATAATATCTTACAGTCTTGATGCATTTGCTATTTTGATTTCTATGAAGATTGAAATAGGCTAAACATTATAAAATAGTATCTTTAAATGGTAAAGGTTGTTTTATAAGATCAATACACAATATTGCAATTTCAGATTAAGGATTAAATCCTTCAATAAAATTAATTTGTTATGGTTGAAGTTTCACCCTGCTTAAATATCAGTTTCACTCTGCTTACGTATTAAAGTCCTGACATTTTAATTTTATAAGAAAGTCTATTTAATACAGTTATTGAGACTGCTTTTAGTAAATGACTTTTATTGTAGTCAAGCTTCTTTTATATTCCAAGTGCTCTAAGTGCTTAAATCTTTACCCAACTTTTTCTCTCGCCTCCCACTCTATTCCCATAACTCTTCCCAGATCCACCCTCACTTCCCGATTTTCTTTTAAATAATCCACTGAGTCCAATTTGTGCTGTTACTATTCTCAGTTGGCATAGGATTAGCCACTAGAGTATGGTTGACCCAGTAGGGACCATTTCCTTTAAAGAAGCTGTATTTATCCTTGCCAAGAAGCCATCAACTGTCAGTAGGTCCTCAGTAGTAGGGGGGGGTTCATGAGCCCCTCCCTCTTCTATACTATAGCTTGACTTGTTTACACTTGTGCAGGCAGCCACATTTAATGTGAGTTCATGAGTGCAATTATCTTGTTATGTCTAGTAGACACTGTTTCACTCTGCTTCTCTCTAATCTCTGGCTCTTAAAATCTGCCTTGTCCATGAAGCCTGGGGAGAGGGGTGATAAAGATGTTCTACTTACGATGGAGCGCATGCATACATATTCTGTACACATTCATCAGTTCCTGCATTAACCATCACCAGCCGTGCAAAGAAACTTAAAATGAGGATTGATAGCTGCATTAATCTATAGATAGATAGTTATAAATTTACAGGACAGTTTGAGATTGTGTTCTTTTAACAAAATAATAATAATAGACTCACTCCCTGGGGCCCATGAGCGTATCAGTCATGGGTTTTCAACTGGGTTAGCAATTCAAGAAATGCTTTTCCTTTGTGGAGTGGGTGTTAAATCCAGTCAGAAAACAGTTGTTTACCATTGTAACATTTCATGCTACTGTTGCACCCATGGGGATGTCTTGTCACACTGGTCATTGTGGTTCACAAACTTCTCAGTTGGGTAAAGCTGTTGCTAACTTCCTCTCAGCAACCTATATTAGCTCCTTCCGGCACTGTGAAAGCTGGCAGCAAAGAGACTTCTTGGTCAATCCCCACTTGATTTCTCTTTCACTCTGGGAGCAAACTATGTGAGGTCTTCAACAGTGGTTCTTATGTTCCAGTTCTGGTGCTCAGCCAAGAGAAGGGGCGACAGCCTGGTTCTGTCTGTCTTGTCTGTCTGTCTATCTACTAGCTATCATCTATAACACACACACATACATACATATATACATTTATGTCATTTATTTACTTCTTTGGTGGGGTGTCTCTAGCTTAATGTGACCACCAAAATGATGTACCTGTACCTGGCACTAGGGTTTGCATCTGGTAAAATAAAGCTTCTGGGAGGACCATTATCCCTTGTGTAGAACAAATCCAATTAAACTTCATATGAATAAATAATAAATCATGTTTCTATGTGCTTTTAAAACACTCTAATGTTAACCAAGTCTTCATTCAACTTTTATCTTCCTAGTGGTCATAAGCATTCACTTGAGCCTTTACTTAAAAAAAATTGAAATTTTGCTGTATAGCCAGTGCTTAGTTTGGAAAGTGACTTTTTGAAGATCTGACTGGTTATTAAAATTAATTAGTTAGCTCTAGAGGCTTAGCTTGTCATTGGAAATTTCAAAGAACTGATTGTCTTTTATGTAGAAGGATATTTTCTTTTTTTTTGTTGTTTTTTTTGTTTGTTTTTTTCCTGCATTGCTTGTAAATGTGTTTTATTTTTGATTTCTATGTTTACTGTTTTTTATAAGATATTTTCTTTATTTACATGTCATATGATATCTCCTTTCCCAGTTTCCCCTCCAAAAAAAACCCAAAAATCAAAAAAACAAAAAACAAGAGCAAACCGCTGTTCTCTCCCCCCTCCCCCTGCTCGCCACCCCACCCTCTTCTGCTTACTGGCCCTGGCATTCCCCTACACTAGGGCATAGAACAGAAGGAGATTTTCTTAAGTCGAACTTTTGGTGCCCTTAAGTGGATTATGTGTGTGTGTGTGTGTGTGTGTGTGTGTGTGTGTGTGTGTACACACATGCGCATGGATCCTAATGATTCAGTCCCAATTTTCTAGCTATTCATTTTTGAGCTTCTGTAGAATTTGAGTGATCTGGTACCACAAAAATTTCATTTGAAAAATTTAGATTTCTTCTACCAAACTCTTCTAGACTGGGTTTTGCTATGCATCCCAGGAGAGTGGTGACTTAAGGATCCTGCTGCCTCAACATCTGAGTATTAGGATTATCAGGCAAATCATGCTTGGTGATAAACAAAGACATATTTTGTGTTTGGGTCTGTGCGTGTACCAAGGCATGACTGTGAAGGTCTGACAACTCAGGTGTCAGTTTGCTTTTCCATCGTGTTTGAGGAAGGTCACTCCTTTGTTGCATATAATTTGCTAGCTGGCCTGAGAGTTTCTGAAGATGTTCCTTCCTCTGCTTCCATTTCCCTGTAAGATTATGTTGCTGGGATGACAGATGGTGACTATTGGCTGGCATTATTACTTCATTATTTGTAATAAAACGCTAATATAATTTCTGCACACAAAATAATTAGAAAAAATAATGTTAATACCTAATTGTATTAAACATGTTGCTAATACTTTTCCAGTTTGGATACTTTGCAGTTGCAGTGAGCTTCTTGAAATAAGAATAAAGTCGTCGATTCCTGTTAGTGCTGTTGGGACATCTGTCTTATAGAGTTGCTGTTTATATTTTAGGGAATGATAACTCTATTTAAAGATTTAAATATTAATGATTTAAGTTTATGCTTTGCTTATGTCATTGTAAATGGAATGCTTTGGCTCATTTGACTTGATTGAGGTCTAAACATAGAGAATTGACAGTTTTTATTTGCACATACAGAGTGAGCAGAATATAGGGTAACCACACTGAAATGTGTTAAAGTCCAATAAAGAATGCGAGCACTTTTATTGTATGCTTTACATTATACATGATGGTCAGAAATATGGTATCTTAGTATAGTTTGCAGGGCCTGGTGACTTGTATTACCCTATAGCTAAACTTCTTAAAGTTTCTAACATTCTCAGAATTGTTTTTTGTTTGTTTGTTTTGTTTTGTTTTTAGTTTGTTTGTTTTGTTTTGGTAGAAATTCCACTTTGTTAACTTCCCACTGGAGATTGGTATCTTAAGATATCAGATTTTCAAAATTACTAGTCTTTAGTAATTGCCACTGAAAAAAACCACATACACAAATGCTGGGAACAAATTAGTTAGACATCCTGTTGCATTACCTTAGCAGTTGGATTTATTGTGCAAAAATGCAAAACTGGACTTGGCAATAAATAGATACAAATCACAAAATTTAAGGACGTATATTTTAGGCTTAGATTTTGGATGAGTCAAAACCCCAACTCATTGACAATTTTAGATAATATGAACAGTTGCATTTGTTGAAATAGTTTTACTGTTTATGATATATCCTCTGATAAATCTAAGGTTAGTTGTATTTGGTAAATAGAGCTGTCCTGGTTAATCATTTCATGGATGAATACTGTCATTGTCAGTTGAGGGAGATACTTTATATCAACCTGTGACCTTTACATGCATGATAGCATACAAATGTATATAAATATCTGAGCATATTAATACATAAATGTACATACAAAGTAATTTTTTGAGATTATGTTTTTTTAAGCTTTATTGCATTATGATGAGAAAAGTTACATGATTTCAATTTATCTGAATTTGTTAACATTTAAAAACATATTTTAAGTAGATAGATTTAACTCACATTCTTGTTTCCCTTTTGTACCCCAACTCCTCCCAGAGACCTACCTTCAATATCTACAATATCTTTTTTATCATATTCTTTAAAATTCATGAAATATTATAACAAAAATGAGTATTATAAAAGTTGTTTGATATAAAACAACAATCAATTTAACAGTCTTATACAGATGCTTGTCTACAGCATACTGAAAATACATATGTTTTTGTTAATATAACAAATATGGAGTTTTTGTTAAATAACTCCAAACATATTAACTGTATATTTCAAAATAATAGATCATTACTAGTATTTTCTTAAATGAACATAAATATATAAAGTCTTTTTGTTTGCTTGTTTGTTTGTATTTGGTAGAGCTTAAAATCTTGACTCTTACTGTGGAACAAGCCCAAAATAAGGACAATTTTTAGACATTGGAGTTCATTTGTAATAAGGCTGTACTTAAGTGACCCTCACATCACCAAAGGATTTTACCTCCATAATAGCTAAGCTAAGAGTTGACAGTTCTGCTGCGCCAAGGAATGAATTGTAGGCACGATTTTTGGATACAGACTTCCTAGTATGGTCAAAGCTATTTGACTTGAGTGAGTGACTTTATTCTCAGCCCACAGAGAACAGGTTACATTCATTTAAGAAATGGTGTGTGTTTTAAGATGGTCTATCCATAAAGTCATTCACCAACTGTTTCAATGAGCAATGATTCTGCTTGGAGGGTGGCACAGACATTAGGTGAGGGTTAGAATCTGGTTCATTGGCTGTAATTATTTGGAAAAGCATTCATCTCAGAGAAAGAGTAACTTATAAAGTCCTCTTCTTCAAACTTGACACAAGAGCTACAAACATCAAGCAAAGCATTCAGTCTCACTCTTTGTTGTTCTCTTACAAGCCACCTCCCAATTTAATTGTCTACATTTCTTTTGGCTGTATAAATACTTTTGAAATATGTAAGCTGTTCTGAAAACCATAGTATAGTGTAAAAACATGAAATAAACAATACTACAAATAGAGAGGATGAGATAGAAGAAGGAAGATTACAAGACCATTAAGTTGTACACAGCAAGACACTCAAGTACAAACAAGCTGAAAGTGTATACGAATTGTACTATATTGGACCTGTTTCTCCAATTACCAAATTAGAGAGACCATTGGATGACAATAAATTTCTAAATCCTCATATTTTCAGATTTCAATTGATTAGGATATATTGGTAATATTAATTTTTATTTTACGATATTAAGAAAAAGTAATTGTTACTTCCTGTTGTTTTTGTTGTAAGAGGTGGAATTAGGTTTGTGTGGATTTGTTGAAAGATTACTTTCTTGTTTCTTCTACGGTGTAGTTTTGCTCCTTATGTTGGTGTTTTCCATCTATTATCCTTTGTAGGGCTGGATTTGTGGAAAGATACTGTGTAAATTTTGTTTTGTCATGGAATATCTTGTTTTCTCCATCTATGGTAATTGAAAGTTTTGCTGGGTATAGGAGCCTGGGCTGGCATTTGTGTTCTCTTAGGGTCTGTATGACATCTGCCTAGGATCTTTTAGCTTTCATCATCTCTGTTGAGAAGTCTGGTGTAATTCTGATAGGCCTGCCTTTACTTGACCTTTTTCCCTTACTGCTTTTAAAATTCTTTCTTTGTTTAGTACATTTGGTGTTTTGATTATTATGTGACGAGAGGAATTTCTTTTCTGGTCCAGTCTATTTGGAGTTCTGTAGGCTTCTTTATGTTCATGGGCATCTCTTTCTTTAGGTTAGGGAAGTTTTCTTCTATAATTTTGTTGAAGATATTTACTGGCCCATACTGGGAGTCTTCACACTTTTCTATACCTATTATCTTTAGGCTTGGTCTTCTCATTGCGTTCTGGATTTCCTGGATGTTCTGGGTTAGGAGCTTTTTGCTTTTTTGCATTTTCTTTAACTATCTTTCTTAAAGTCCTATATCATCATCATGAGAAGCGATTTTATATCTGAATCTTGCTTTTCTGGTGTTATGGTGTGTTCAGGACTTGCAATGGTGGGAGAATTGGTTCTGATGATGCCAAGTAACCTTGGTTTGTGTTGCTTATATTCTTATGCTTGCCCTGCATCATCTGGTTATCTCTAGTGCTACCTGCCCTTGCTAAATCTGATTGGAGCCTGTCCTTGCTGTGATCCTGGTTGTGTCAGAACTCCTCAGAGTCAAGCTGTCTCTGGGATCCTGTGATCCTGGGCTTGTTAGAGGACCTGGGAGGGGAGCTTCCTCTGGTTGTTGTGGGATTGGCTGCGGAGCCTGAGCCCAAGGTCTGCTCTGGGCACCAGCCAGCCCAGCCAGCCCAGAAGCAACCTGAGCCACTGGGCTGGGGGAGTTCCTGTGTGCTGGTTCCTGCTAGTCCCAGTTACTCCCAGTATTGGGACAGATGTTGTGTACTCCACCTCTAATCCTGGGAGTGGAGCTTCCTCTGGGTGTTGTGGGACTGGCTGGGGAGCTTGAGCCCAAGGTCTGCTCTGGGCACCAGCTGGCCCAGACAGACTGGAAGCCAAAATAATTTTTTAAATCTTTATTTACCTTAAGATTAGAGGATTTTGGTTTTTGTGGTGATAGGTACTGAACCCAGGATCATGTACTGATCAAATGATCTACATCCTCAGCTTAAAAAAGAGTTTTAAAAGCAATACAGACTACATATAACTTTTAAACAGTTTAGAATAGATTTAGTAGAGGTATGTAGTTTTTACTAATTATGGCTTTTGGTTTTCTGGGTCCTTTTTTATTAGCAAGCAACTGCTATAAGTATTAGTTTTGTCATTAAAGGAGTAATTGTTTTCATTCTTTTTGATGAAGTATAAAGTAACTTTTAAAAATCTTAAGAAAGTCATGACAAATCAAATTAAAGAGAAAAATTAATTGTTTTTCACAGTTTATAAATTAGTAAATATTGCTTTGGTAAAGTGTGAAAACTATTGGAAAGACTTAAAAGAGGTGGTAAGAAAGGAAACAGGAAAAATAGTAAAACAAAAGCAAGTAGGAAAAATATACTACATGCTGTTGTAACTAGTGAAATCAGTGGTATAAACTCACTTTTTACAATAAAGTCAATTAGATAATATGTACAAAATATACATAATAAATTTGATTGGTTAAATCCTGAAAATTAAAGAATAAATATACATGATAAGTTATATAGAAAACAGAGGGTATCATAATGTTCAGCTTGACATTTAAAAGCAAGAAGCACTAAATGAAACAGATTTTAATTACAGTGCCTACAAGTCATAATGATAATATTAGGAATTGTACATGTATCAAATTGTAAGGAACTAAAATATAAATGAATTTTTTCACAAAGAAAGTTTTTAGAAGTTACTAGTTTAGACATATTAGAGTCTATTTCTAAATAACAGATAAAGTGGCTAACTCTGCCGTATAGATTTTTATTTAAATTGTCAAGTTACCTTGTCTTCTAAAACCAAAATGTAACTTCTTCACTACTCAGAACAATTAGTCATGGTTTTCTTTTCTTTTTTTTTAACAAAGAAAATTACAAATGATTCTAAACAGAAATAGACATTAGATTTTCTGCCTTTAGTGCCTGCTAAACTTTCATTAGGTTATAAAAATAAAGAGGGAATTGGTAATTTTCCGAGTTTTCTCCAGTCATTCTTAGGTGAAACAAAAGTTACATTTTTAAGATAGTGTCTAGATAATATAACATCAAAGTATATAGTATTATTTCTCTCTATTTTAATAAACTAGTAGTGCTTTCTAGTTTCAAGAAGATAGCTAAGTGACAAATCAAAATATTTTTCATAATATTTAGTTTTATGGTCAGTATACATTGCCTGACTAAATGGGTTTAGAAAAGCTCTGAGTCTTGGGAACTGCATTGCTTCCAATCCTCTAGACTTTATTATAGGTATATACACTGGTAGTAAGTTATGGAAAAATCTCATTTCTTTATATGTTAGTGTTTCATGTGGTGATGTTGACTTTCAACAGATACTTATGGACCTGACTGGGGGACACAATTAAATTGTTGAAGCATATTGATAGAACTATATAGAATATCCCGAGATCTCTGTCTCTGTTTTCCTTTCATTTTGCTCTATTTCATTACACAATGAATTCCCTCTACTGCTTTGAGGTCTTCATTTGCAAATATAGATGTTGAATTAAAATATGAAGTTCTTTGTGAATGTTACTTGTATGATCATGAGTAAATTCATTAACTGTTAAAGATCAGCTTCCTTTCAGTCTGTAGTATCTGAATTTTTTTTTTTTTTTTTTTTTTTTTTTTTT
>NW_022196903.1:4991356-4996487 GCF_008632895.1 Mastomys coucha
ATTTGCAATCCTCTACTATACACATGCTGCCAGAATTTCTTAACTAGAAAAAGAGAGAAAAGGATATGAAGCAAAGTTTCACAGCATTGGAATGATGATCTGAACTGGTCTTGGAGATCAGTAAGAGGTTTGCAGATGAGCTTAGAAGGACAGAATTATAGGCTGATGATATAGAAGGTTTAGAGACAGAGACAGTACCTTCTACTTTAGAAAAAATACAGATTATTCATGCGACTCTAGAATAGGCATGTGGAGTAGTGGCAAGATAACAAATACTGAGATAAATGAGAGTCAAATTGTGGAAATCATTTACTTCATAAAATAGATGATAACCATGGAATTAATTTTAGCAGTGGTAATGAGGAGCTACTGTAAGATTTAATTGAAATAAATGCAGAGATGGCATTTACAAACAAAACTGGCAGTTTGTGAGGCATGATGGAATGAATCTTAATTAAAGCTGTAATAGAGATGATATGTGGATTTCATTACAGATGCCTAAAATAGTTGGGCTTCCAAGGGTATGTGAAAATCCTCAAGATGTGTTTGTTATATATATGAACGCATATCCTTGGAAAAGGGTCCATAACTTTCATCAGCTCATATAAGAAGTGTTTGGGGTGTCTATGTTACAGGAAAAAGTGGTAAAGTGACATTTACAAGCTCTGAAGTTTATGAATTTAAAAATATGCTCTAACATCTATTTTTTTTTCTTCACTTTTTTAGTGGACAGGCCAAAATCTCAGCAAATTCGAACCTCTAGTACAATAAGGCGAACCTCTTCTTTGGATACGATAACAGGACCTTACCTCACAGGACAGTGGCCACGGGACCCTCATGTTCACTACCCTTCATGCATGAAAGATAAAGCGACTCAGGTAAGATGAGAAAATCAAAACCAGTTCTTTGATTTTGAAACAGGAATGTAATGAAATAAACCCAACCAAAGCACACAAAATCCCCTGTTTTAAATATGCAGTATAATAATAATTAGTTACTCAGCCATGGAGGTTTTTAGTTATTTAATATTTAATAAGTAAATTCAGGCTGCATTATGATTTTAGAGACATGCTGTCATTTTAAGAATTGTTTTTTAATAAAACAAATAATAATTAGGAAGCAATTTTGAAAAATTTTTTAAGAAAAGTTTGCCCAGGTCTTAAAAAATAGCTTATAGAGGATTAGCAACATGAATTATGTTGAAGTTTTTTTTTTTTTTCTGTTAAAAAGGCAAGGCTAATATCAGTGCAATAGGAAATTTACCATTTTCTTTTATATATATATATATATTTTTTTTTTTGATATTTCATTTATTTACATTTCAAATGTTATCCCCTTTCCCGATTTACCCCCCAGAAGCCCCGTATCCCATCCTCCCTTGTCCTATTTCTATAACGATGTGCCACCACCCACCCACCCACTCCGTCTCCCTACCCTCACATTCCCCTACACTGGGGCATCAAGCCTTCACAGGACCAAGGGCCTCTCCTCCCATTGATGCCTGAAAAGGCCATCCTGTGCTACATATGCAGCTGGAGCCGTGGGTTCCTCCATGCCTACTTTTTGGTTGGTGGTTTAGTCCCTGGGAACTCTGGGGTGTCTGGCTGGTTGATATTGTTGTTCTTCCTATGGGGTTGCAAACCCCTTCAGCTCCTTCAGTCTTTTCTCTAACTCCTTCATTGGGGCCCCCATGCTCAGTCCAATGGTTGGCTGTGAGCATCTGTCTCTGTATTTGTCAGGTTCTGGCAGAGTCTCTCAGTAAACAGTTATATCAGGCTCCTGTCAGCATGTACTTCTTGGCATCCACAATAGTGTCTGTGTTTGGTGACTGTATATTGTTTTTTAATAAAGTGGAGATAATGATTAGGAAGTATTTTTGAAAAAAATTTTTAAGAAAAGTTTGCACAGGTCTTGAAAAATAGCCTATAGAATATTAGCTACATGAATTATGTTGAAGGGTTTTTTTGTTTTGTTTTGATTTGGTTTGGTTTGTTTTATTTTGTTTTGTTTTGGTTTTTTTTTTTCCTGTTACAAAGGCCATGCTAACACCAGTGAAATAGGAAATTTACCATTTTCTTACTTCTCCTATTTTAGAAGATTCCTTAGCCTTTTGATTTCAAGATCATTTCTTCTCATATCAGAAAAATATATCTAAACATCTTCATTTATTATGATCTGAGTCTTGATTATATCTTCGCCAAATATTTCTTGAGAAATCACGAATTTGGTTAAAAATATAAGTGATTTTTGTTGGGCATAAAGAACTTGTTAGACAGGGGTAGAAGACACTGAGTAGATATTAGATTAGGGAATATGTAAAGATAAGGACATTCAGAATAAGAACATTTTGGGCTTTATAGTTTTAAAAAGGAACTAGAGTTTCTTGTTTGGAAAATGAGGGAAATGAAGGACAGAACATTTTGGACGTGGTCTATGAAAACCCTCCTTATGTTAGGCAAGCTTGAAGACTGAAATGAGTTGCCCTATCATCATCCATCCTATCAGCTCTACTTCATTATTTATGACACAGCCTTTACTTTTTCTTCTTTTAAGGAAGAAAAGCATAAATTCGATATGGCAAGCAGTGGGATTCTCAGCAGAAATGATTTGCACACAGTATAGATGTGGGCCTAAGCATTTAGAGGGAGACACAGATGGAGATGACTGAGAACCATTTTCTAGAAGAGTTGGATTCTGGTTGTGAAAGAGTGTAGGTATAAAAGAGAACATACCAAGTGAATTAGAGCATAGTGTTAGGAAGGTACACAGAGGAATGAAAGAACTAGATTCATGTGGAAGCAACTAGAGGAGCAAACATTTATTAACTGTATACCATAAATCGCTTCTTTTATTACCTGTATCTTGTTTAATTTTCACAAGAACATTGTATTGTAACTCACATGGGAAGCAGAAACTCAGAGAAACAAAATGACATGCCATGATCATGCAAATGAGATTTCTTACATAGATTCTCTCTGGCTTCCCTAATGTAATAGCTGCCATGTGTGCTGAGAATAGTTGCTGTTCTTATATCTCCACCAAGAGGAGAAAATCTAATGTTTATTAAACATATGTTTTGTGATGACAGTATCCAAAAACAGTATCCTATTTATCTTTCAAAGCAACTCTGAGAAACAGGAGCCTAGGAACAAAAAAGCAGGGAGAAGAACTGAATTAGTATAGTCAGAGAAGCCAAAAGAGGAAACTTTTCTAAGATTATTGACTGATGCTAAAGAGAAGTCATAAAGAATAAGGATCTAGGGATTAAGGGCGCAGTGTCTTAATGTGTATGGAATCAATGCTGCGGTGGGGTAGAATGCCAACATACATAGGAGCGGAGAGTAGTATAGAGGTAAAGCAAACAGTCCTGGCTAAGTTACGTACGTGTCTATCTGCACAGTTGGTATATTGAAACCTAATGCTTTGTTTATTAAGGATAATGCCTAAGTGTGGCAAATGCTATACATACACCAGGTTTTAGTACTAGATGTAGAAAAAGCCACTTTTAATATTTTATGGGGTCTTTAGTAAATATGGGCATCCATGAAGCAATGTGTATGAATAATATAGTTACATAAAATACAGCTTATCTTCCCACTTTGACAAATTTTCTTAGGGACCAGAGAGTTGAGTTTGAACTGCAGATTCTTAGGTTCCTCAGAGGTATATGGCAGAAAATGTCTACATGGGCCATCTCAAGTCTAAACTATTCTCTTTTTGTTCCATACTATATTATATAATTTGAAGTGCTTGTATACATTTATAGATACTTAGTATATATTTTTCCACCCTTATTCTCACAGATAGATTCTATCCATACTCTTTCAGGAAGTGAGTACCAGGAAGTAGGTCCTTTCAGACTGTGGAGGTCAGGATTACTATTGTTTAGTTCTAAATAGACACATATACATATACTTACGTGTAGGCATATGGGTTAAACTTGTGTATGCATGTGCTTTGTCTCTGAGGGTCCTTTTACTCTGCATATGTCTAGAATAGGGTCATAGTAATTTCCTCTAAATCATGAAGTACAGAAGGAGAGCTTAATATGCCCAGGTCTGGATATAGGTCATTTATTTGAAATTTGATATTTAAAATAAAATATAAGACTTAAATCTGAGTTGATGAATTTAAGGCTTAAAAGAATTAACTGATGCATACGTGTTACATAGCTTGTTAGGTATGAAGAAACGAGAGCCCAGATTGTGCTGATTCTTAGGCTTCTGGTTTTTCTCCAATTCTTCACTTCTCAAACAGCTGCTAATTTATATAGCATTTGATCTAGTGTTTGCCTCAAATGCCCAAGAAATGGTGTGGCCTCCAAAGCACCTGTAAGTTTAATTGAAGATTCAGGAAATGAACATATAAAATTAAACTCATATGGGAAGTAGTTTTAGTGAATGTCAATTGGATAGATAGTATATTCTTATCTTGCTACAGATATTAGATATTTGTCTTTCCTTTGTAAAGAGCATTAGTAATACCTTCTTTCTTTGGTATTTCTATGTTTTAATTATCTGACAGTTGATGGCTAGAGAGAAATTCTTAGTCAAAAAAAAAAAAAATACATGCATGTGGGCCTTTAAAAAGGAAGTAGCCTGAGATTGACAAAAGATAATGAACGTTGGAGATAGACCTTATTTTCAGATCAGTACCTGCTATGTAGAAACCCACAGAGATGGTGGAAATGTGTGTTTTTGACATTATGTTCAAATTAAGGACCAATAGACCCAAACATCTAAATTAAATGAAATGTTATGGATTTTTTTTCTTTTTTTCTTTTAAGTAATCGTGTTTTGTAACTAAAATTGTAGACATTTATTGTGTACAGCATGTGTTGGATATATATATATACTACGAAGTGACTGTCCATTCTCATAACTTTTTTGGATAACAACAACACTTACAATTTAGTATCTGCATTTTTCAAATGCATCCATACATCATTTAACAAACAACAGAGACATATTTTAAGAAATATCCTTATGTAGTTTCATCATTGTATAAGTGTGTAGAATGACTGCAAACCTAGATGATATCAGCCAATTGCTGGCCCATAATCTCTTGGTGAAGAAATATTTGAGGCTCAGATTGACAGAACAACGTGCTGTTTTGCAGTAGATATCTTCTT
>NW_022196903.1:4996497-5027590 GCF_008632895.1 Mastomys coucha
CAGAAATCCACCTGTCTCTGCCTCCCAAGTGTTGGTATTAAAGGTGTGCACCACCACTGCCTAGCTTATCTTTTTCTTTTTTAATGTAGAGATGTAAGCTCTTATGATAAGGCATAGTATTTTAAGTATATAAGAAAGTAAATGTCTATTATCAGTTATTGCATGTGCAATATAATATGTATATCGTTTTACAGCTGTAAACAAGGTAGTATTTGTTTTCAACAACCTCACCATAAATATGAAATGTATTATGTGACCATTTTAAAAGCACTGTGATTAAGGAAGAAGAGTGTTTTCAATCTCATTAATAATTTTATGGGATCCCTGTTGTATGGATCCTTATAAATTTATTGAAATGTCATTATGTAATACATGACTATATGCATGATGTTATTAATTAACCATGGTCACATTAAAACTGTTTATTTCATGAAATTCTTTTTCTTTATTGAGATTTGATACCCTTTGGACTAGCATTGTCCTAATATTCTGTTCATATGAATTGAATATTGAGCATCTGGATTTAGGTTGCAGATGTAATACATTTGCCAAAGTTTATTCTAATGTATAATTGCCATATGATTGTTAACCTTAAAAATAGAGGCTATAGAAACACACTAAACTCTGAGTTATTTCTAAAGTATACTATCTATTTTGAAATGAATTAAAAATAAGATTTGTTGGATAGATGGATACATACTTGATAAAGGAAATACAGAAAAATATTGTATATGAATCTGTGAGCTTTATGAGTAGCCATCGAGCTCCTCCAACTCCCTCCCTCCTTACCCCTGCTCGCTCTCTCTCTCTCTTTCTCTCTCTCTCTCTCTCTCTCTCTCTCTCTCTGTGTGTGTGTGTGTGTGTGTGTGTTTTGCTGTGGTTGAGAGTAAACCTGTAGTATTCTGTATGGGAGACAAGTACCACCCCTGAACCCATAACGATACCACCAGTTTTTAACTTTTCTATTTGAAACATTTCTTAAGTTTTTAAGAAGAAAGAAGTTGTCATCTCCTGTGCATAGTGAAGCCTGGGACAGGAAAACCTGCAGAGTTGAGACCAACCTGGGTTACATAGTGGTAACTTTTCTAAAACAAAAAAGCAAAACAAAAAGCATAGCTCATTGAATTAACTGCTATACAATCCACACATGTATATCCTTTTCTGTAAACTTAATATTTAATTGACCTAATCACATATTTACTGTGGGTATTAAAAGATAAGTCCACTGGAGAAAAAGGTTGTTGCTAATTTATTAGCTTAATTTGTTTCTCTTAGTAGAAAGAACTAAAAAAAATCTGTAAAATTTTGTTATTTTTTATTAGCCTTGGATGAATAGTGATTTTTAATGAAAAATTATAATCTTTAAAATTTAACTTGGAGGCTGGAAAGCTGGCTCAGCAGTTAAGTGCACTTGTTCTTGAGAGAGCACAGGTTGAGTTCTTAGCTCTTACGGTGTGACTCACAAACATCTGTAACTCCAGTTCCAGGGGACCTAACATCACACCATTTTCTAACATCTGTCTGCACCAGGCAGAAACAGAGTACAGATATATATGTAGACAAATACTCATACACATAAAATAAAAATAAATAAATCTAAATATTTTAACTTGGGCATTAAGGTTACTATATTCAAGCTTTAGGAACAGTTTCTGGGTAAAGTATATTCACTTTCAGATCATATTTTAAATCTGTGTTTGAAACTGAAGCATGTATGTGTGTGTGTGTGTGTGTGTGTGTGTGTGTATGAGTAAAGTGGACAATAAAAACAGTCTATAGCAATAATCAAAGGTATTTTCTATAATTTCCCAGGCATACGAATGATTATAGCTGTTTGCAGATGCTGATTTTGAAGAGTAGCTTTAAAAAGCTGGTATATATTTGTTATGACAAGGGAACATACTAGGCTCTATTGCTGCTCCACCCCTCTAGGCTACTGACTGACATTGAGAAGTATAAGCTCCTTACTGACCTTATCCTTTAGGTATGAGCAGGAAAATACTTCATAGCCCTAAGCTATTTGTGTATACTGTTGAATAGTTCCTATCTCAAAATCCAGTATACCAATAGGCAGTGTATAATCGTTTCAAACAATTTTTATAAGCCTCTCAGAGCATGCTGTTGTTTATTTTGATTAAAATCTTGCAAAACTTTTCAACGTGGACATAAAATCAATATCAAAAAGGAATAGATGAAAGACATAAGTAGAAGTCCTTCTGCCCAGTGTTGTTAGTAATTTAAAATAACTTTTTTCTTAATCTTATTCAAAGTTTTAAAAACAAGGTCTTAATAGTTTACTGTCCTGTTCATCTTTGAGCTTTACTTTGATCTCCTCATTCAGTAGAGACAATTTTCTCTGTGAGTAATCCATCTAAATATGGGCTAGGGCCTTGATATGTTACTGTTCTGTGGCTCATTCAGGTGATAGGGTATGTTCAAGTCTTAAGAAACACTACCAATGCCTTTCTTTTAAACAAAAATGTAAAATGTCTCAGATACATATTCTAACAAAATAATAGATTCAACATTTTTTTCATATATCTTGGAAAAGAGAAGAGTCACCTAGCCTAAGAGGGACATTTTACCTTGAACACCACCCTTACCACTTGTCATAGGACAAGAATACCATGCTGTTAAAATATTTCATGAAACCCACAGACTTTCATTTCTCACAGGAATACATTAGCAGAGCTTTCATGCTTGTCCCAGAGTGTTTTAATTCATCTGTACTAAAAAGGTAGTATTATTTCAGAATAGATGTTTCTGGGCTTTATTGATTTTGTTTATTAAGAGCTTTTAGGATCAGAATGGTCCTTGTAATTTACATGAGTAATGGCTGTCAACTCCCGAGTCCTCCTTAACTAATCATTATTAACAGAATTTTTGTGCGTGGTAGGGGGAGTATGCACATGCTTTGAGAATGTCGGCGCCTGTAGAAAGACATATTAAATATGTACATGCTGATGTCATTTTTATTTTATACTGTAACTAATTTACTTTTTCTGCTTAATGGATCCTAGGCATCAGTCTTGACTTAATTAATGACTATTAAATTTATCATAGACTATTTTCTGCTGTAATATTGCTATGAAACTATCAAATTTACAGTATTGAATCTTACCTAAGTAAAAAGTCATCTATTTATTCAGTTATTTCTGTGTTTTAGAAAAAAATCTAAAACTTCTTTATAAGATTATCTAAATATTGCTTAATATTTTGTTTTATGGTCTGCTATTATAATTAAGGTTTTTGACTACCTTCTAATGTATTTGTACTATCACTTCTCGGCCTTTTGGCTAAGATCAAGTGTAATGTATTTGTTCTTTATCTCAGTTGAATGTTTTGTTTCTAATACATTTTCAGACAATTTTCTTTGGCTTTCAGACATGGTCATGCAAACAATAATTCTGTCTTCTTTTTACCTATTTTTTGTTGTAAGTCATCTCTTATAATTGCATGTGTTAATACTGTCAACCATTCAGGTTACTGATTATGCTAGCAAATACTGTTCTTGTCTCTAAGCTAAATGTATTCAATGGGCATTATTTTGCTAATGTAAATATGCTTGCTGTGTATGCTTCCAGTGCTTATATTGTTATCTTAACTAATTTTGTTTCTTATGTAGTCAAGAGGAATTGCTTATATGATGGATTACTTATATAAAAAATGACATTGTTATTTAAGATAGCATACTATAATATGAATCTCACTGAGAGACAAATTTCCACCTATGTCACTTCTTAGCTGTAGTGAATTTCAGTAGTAGATTATTGTTTGGTTGTTTTAATGAACAATTTCAGAAAAATACTTTGTTTATAGAGACCTAAAATAATTGTACAATAGCATATGAATTATTTATTAATATTATAATATTAAATGTCCAGAAATTTATCTTGAAGGCCAGAAGTTTTTTAAATGATATAATATATAGGTTAGTATTATACGTGCTTTGTGAAAGATCTTGCAAGCTTTCACTCCTTTTGTTCTAGCATAGTGTAAATACCATTTGAATTGTCACTTGAGTATGAAAGAATTTTAGTCTATGAAATTTATTAGCATAGTATGTTTTTAGATTGTAGTTCTGTAGGGGAAAAAACTAATTTGTCATGACTCTTTATGTCCTTTGTTTATATGTGAAAGAAATTTCAGTACATGTGAGCCCGATACTTGCAGGAAGGTCCCTTGAGCTTAGGAGTTTGCGAATAATAGCCTTGGTGATGTGGTAAAAATTCTGCCTCAAAGAAACAACCTCATTAACATTTGTAGCCTTTAAGGATGAAAAGTGGGGTGTTAAATCTTGAAAGATTCCAGCGGTCTTGGTGCATGCCTTTAATCCCAGCTCGTGGAAGGCAGAAGCAGGCAGATCTCTGTGAGTTCAAAGTCAGCCTGGTCTCTAGAGTGGTTCCAGGACAGCCAGGGATATACAGGTTTGTCTCAAATCAAACAAAAACAAAAACAAAAAAACTCAAAAAGAAAACAAAATCACGAATGGAATTTTTGTATATGTGTACTCTTTATATAGGTGATGTTCTTATTTCCTATGTTAAAATATTTTAATTATTATTTTAATGATTTATAGTTAAAATTATGGAAATTAACATATTAAAAGATACATTATGTAAGTTTATTATTAATCTCATTAGGCTTTTGTATAGGGAGGTTTATGATCTACCTATAGCCTTCTTTAGAATTCTGTATTTTAGAATACATATTTATGAGTTGGCTGTAGCCATCATTCAGTAATCACAGCTCTAAATTAAAATATATCTATTCTTTGAAATAGAACTGAAATGTCCAGCCTCTTCTTTTATCTGAAAATAGCTTGTTTAGGAATTAAAGGAATAGGTGATTATATAAACCCTAATAATAATTAAAAATAGAGAACTTTCAATCTACCACTTAGATCAGAAACTTATTTTTTTAACCCTAAATCACAATTGATTGAACAGTTTGGGTTTGCTATACCCTTGCTTCAAGGGCTTTCTGTTGAAATTTTCTTAAGAAAAGGCAGCAATTGCTTTTTTTTTTTTTTTCTTTTTGTTATTTAACTTTTTGAGTGCTTTATATGTTCTATATATTAATCAGTCAGATTAATAGTTAGCAGACATAGTACTCCCATTTTGTGGGCTGTTTTTTTCCACACTGTTATTCCCTTTTCTGTCTGGATGCTTCTTCAGTTTATGTAATCCGATTTGTTAATTCTTTTTGTTCATGTATGTATGTGGGTATGCATGTGGTGTGGGTGTGGAATCATGAAAGTATGTGTGTAGGTGTATATGTGGAGGTTAGAGGTCAACATCAAGTGTTGCTCCTCAGGCACTGTCTACCTTGTTTGTAGAGACAGCATTTCTCATTGGACTGGAATTTACCAACTAGACTAGGCTACCTTACCGAGGAATTCCATGTGGTGATCTCTTCCTCCCCAGCTGGGTTACAAGTGTGTCACCATGCCCTGTTTTTTTACAGGGGTTTTAGGAGTTGAAGTCAGGACATCATGCTTGTGTGACAAGCTCTTGACTAAACCATCTCTTTACCACCTCCCCTCCAAATTTATCAATTCTTGGATTATTTCCTGTACTATTAAAAGTTTTTATCAGACATACTTTGCCTATTCCTATGTCTTAAACTATTTCCCATATGTTTTCTTCTAGTGGATGCAGAGTTTCAGGTCTTAGATTAAGGTCTTCAATCCATTTGTAATTGGTTTTTGACAGGGTGAGAGATAGGGTGTTAATTTTCATCTATGTGTGGCTATCCAGATTTCTGAGCACCATTTGTTGAAGTGGATTACCAAACAATCCAGTCAGTCAGTGGGCAAATTAAATGAACAAACAGTTTTCAAAAGATGGAGTACAAATAACTAATAAGCATTTAAAAAATGTTCAACATTCTTAGCCATCATGACAAAATCAAATCAAATCAAAACATTGGATTTTTTTAAACCCCACTTAGAATCACTATCACTAGGAAAATGACATGCCAGCGAAGGTGGGGATGGTGGCAGTTTGAACGAGCATGACCACCATGGAAATCAAAATGTAGTTTCCTTAAAATACGAAAAGTAAAACTACCATGTAATAATTATGCCACTACTAGAAATGTAGTCAAGAGTTATCTGAGAGAACTTTGAGAGAGACACCCACATGTCCTTGTCTATTGCAGCAGTGTTCGAGATAGCCAGGTTGGAATCGGCCTAGATGTCCATCAACAGATGAATAGATAAAATTTGATATGCATGTGTGTACTCACAGAGATGAATGGAGTTTTGTTTAGCCATAAAGAAGAACAAAATTTGTATGAAGCAAAGTGGATGGAACTTAAATTTAATAAATAAAATGTCAGACTCAGAATGAAGATTGTTGCATGTTTTCTTACATAGAAGGATATTAGACTTGACAGATGTATATATAATCGTTTATATATGTATGGTATAAAAGTGAAAGTAGACCTTGGAAATTTTTGGACATAAATATGATCAAAATGCATGATATACTTGAGTGGAAATATACTTAAGAAACTCATGTTTTTTTTCTTAGTACAGTTAAGTATATCCCTTAAACAATCAACAAAAATTTCTACCCAGACCAGGACCAGGACTACTTTGGTGTGGACTGACTGTTCAACTCCAGATGTGCTTTATAAGATTATAGTTTAAAATTAGATGAAGATGAAAGAATAATATGAGAAAGGATTATGCATCTCTAGATGCTAATACTTATTTTGTGTCAATGATTGTTTTTTTACATGAGAGGAACAATGTAAACCATTTGAAAAAAATTTTTATGCTTCTGGAATTTACAGGATAACTCTTTTACCTACTACAGTGAAGATTATGCAGAATGATCTATGTTAAGCTTTAATATGGTTATCTAGAAATTAAGATGCTAATATTAGCTACTTTTAAAAAGGATTTTGTTTTATGTATACAGGTATTTTTACTTACATATACATATATACATACACATACACACACACACACACAGGCACTGTGAGTGTGCAGTACCTGCAGAAGCCAGGATCCTCTGGAACCAAAGTTAAAGAAAGTTGTTAGCTTCCATGGTTGTTAACCAACATCTTGGTGCTGAGAACTGAACCAAGGTCCTCTGCAAAAGCAACACTCAGCTATCTATGACACTGCCCTATTACAACTACCTTTATAATAGAATATAATATTTTACTGTCATTAAGGTTAAATACAATATTAATGTCATTATTAGTAGTACCAACAGTTTATTATACAATTTTACAATTACATACAGTAAGTCTTGTCTGGCAGGAAATGACTTAGAGATTATAGATTACTTCAGAGCTTGAAATGGCTCTGAAATTCTGTAATTACTGTAAGGTCAGAACTGTAATTCAGTCAAGTATTGTTTGTCTTCTTTGTAATTTTACAAATAAATGGTACTTTAGATTTGCAGACTAAAATGTGGAAGTCTGAGTTATGAGAACTCCTTTGGTTGTTGCTTAAGTTTGTCATTATCTAAGCATGGTTAGTTTTTATGACTTCAGTGGAGTTTCTTGGAATGGTGTGAAAAATATGTGGCAGTATCTAATAGTTACTCATTGTCAGGGATAAGGGATTTTTAAAGTATTACATGCTAAAATGAAGCAAGATACACAAAGTGGTCAATGTGGCCAACATGGCAGATTTTAATTGAATAATTTCTTTTTATCAGCAGTCTCAGATTTTTAAACTTACGTCATTTAGATGCATAAAAGGTTCCTTTTCTCTTCCTTGATAATGGAGGCAGTTTGGGTAGAAAGAGGAGCCTCCTAAAGTCTAGTGGCCAAGGAGCATTCTGTTATATACAATAATAAGATGATTGAGGACTGGGATTCCAAACGATCTGTGGAGTAATGCTCAACATGTTGTTAGTAAGTGTACTTGTGTCCCCAGTAATCATGTAAGTAGAGAAAAGTTAAGCAGATGTCTAAAAAAGAGTGTATATATGTATGTATGTATGTATGTATGTATGTATGTATTTGAGTTTTTAGAATGTTAAATTATATTGTATGTGGAGTAGGAAGATGGAATAAATGATTTCCCCCCAATTCCTTTGGCCATGGAACTCCTTTATTAAACATTCTTACTAATAGCTAGAAGCAAAGCTTTAAGTAGCACCTTTTCTAAAATTCTAGTCCAGATTGTAGACAAAATAGTGGCAGCTGGACCTTGGGTCTCACTGATACCAAAAGAAAGAACCTCTACTACTTTATTTTGTCCAATTAGTTTTCTGTTTACAATTTTTAAACATTTATGAAATATTCAACATTGAAGAAATTGGATTAACATTTATTTATTAGCTTTTGTTTTCTAGCATTTTCATTTCTATGAATAAATTTTTTTCTGTGACTATACTTTTGGTTTATAAATGTTCTGATCTTTTGTTTTTGTTTTTTGTGGCAAAAGAGTGTTACTTAGAAGAAATATAAGTGTTAAATTATGCAAAACCTCAAAATTTTGACAAAAGTGGTCACAAAGTAAAAATTCTATAATAGATTATTAAAGATAATATTATTTGGGGGACTGGAAAGATGACTCGGCGGGTAAGAGCACTGACTGTTCTTCCAAAGGTCCTGAGTTCAAATCCCAGCAACCACATGGTGGCTTACAACCAGCCATAATGAGATCTGATGCCCTCTTCTGGTGCGTCTGAAGACAGCTGCAGTGTACTTAGATATAATAATAAATAAATCATTTTAAAAAAAGATAATATTTGGAGGCTAAATTATTTTCAGGTTGTCTTATCTAAGATTGAACGTAAGAAATTTTGATAACTTTTTACAAACATTATTAAATGTATTATTCCTTACTCTTTTTCTTGTCAGTTGAATAAAATATTCTTTCAGTTGATGAAATGGTTCCCTTTAACAGTGAGTCCCTCAAGCAGCTTTGCTCTTCTCTATCCAATGGATATTCAATTGTCCCTAGTTTGGTTTTAGAAAATTGACACTTTTAAGAGGGAGTAATTTTAAAGATGCTCATAAGCATTTGAACTGTACAAATAAACTGGAGTGATGACTTCTTCATCTCATTATGCAGATTCTCTAGTTCATGCAATACAGAAAGCATTTTAATGCCACATGTATTTATTGTGGCAATCATTACCCATTGTCTGTCTCCTGGTTTTTACTTTTTCATACTCCTAAATTTCTTACTTTATGGCAATACTTAAGGTTAAATGTTTAGTGTTATACTTTAGTTAATATGTACTAATGCTTAAATAGTTGAAAATTATATTTTAGTTTAAATGACTTTCATAGTAGCTTAAATTTTTTCAAAAATGTATTACTTTCATTTTTAAATCAATACATTTGATTTATATTTGTTTTTAATTATTTTCTATTAGGTTTTTTATTAACTGTATTTTTAAAATGAAGTTGATAATCCTTTTCCCCAAAGAAAATCCTGTCAATATTTTCTTCTCTTAGTAAAATTGACCATCTAGCCAGATGTTTGTTACATAAGCCATCTATACTACAAATGGTTCTGAAAGTTCTTTTTATATTTTGTCTGTTTTCAGTAGAATATTTCATACTTTTTTTTTTTGTTATTTATAAAATTTCAGTTTGTAAGCTGGGAAGTGCTTATGCATGCCTTTAATCCCAGTACTTGGGAGGCAGAGGCAGGCAGATCTCTTGAGTGCTAGACCAGCCTGGTCTACAAAGTCAGTTCCAGATAGCCAGGGCTACACAGAGAAACCGACTCAAAAACTAAAACCATACGAAAACAAACAAACAAAAAAACCTCAGTATGTAAATCTTCACGATTTTATTAGAATTTGCCGTGTTGTTAATGCTGATGTGAAAGTATCATTTTTTAATGTAGATGACTCAGGTGTCTCAGATTAATCAGGTCTGATTAATTAACACTTAAAAGTTTTTACAAATGCTAAGAAAGTATTTTAGCTACTTGAAATTAGGTTGTGGCAACATTTCCACTTCTTAACATTTTGGTTTGTCTGATTGGTTTTAAAGACTCCTAGTTGTTGGGCAGAAGAGGGAGCAGAAAAACGGTCACACCAGCGCTCTGCATCATGGGGAAGTGCTGATCAACTGAAAGAGGTAAGTTATTTTTTTATTTCATTCTAAGACTTGTTTAGATCTCCATGGGTTGTTTTTTACTATTTTCCAATATTGTGAGACTTCCATTTATTGTAACCTACTTTTTCATACACAGAGTTGAATCTTACATTTTGTTTAAAAGTAAATTTTTGTTGTTTGTAATTTTCATATTCTCAATAAATATTTAAGTCCCTATCAACTGTAGCACTTCTAGAATGAACTCTGATCTTGTATAATAATCTTTATATCATTGTTTTTAGTTATCTTTTATTTCTCCCTTAGCTTGTTTTTTTTAAGTTACAGCAAGTTGAACCATGTACCATAGCTTTATATAATGTTAAGATAGTACTTTTTGTTTTCTGATAACTTTTTTATGATATGTAGCTTATTATGACCCTTTGGGACACAGTAGTACAGTAGAAGCCAAATCTTGTAGAAATGATCTACTCCATGATTTATTATGAATAAATCTGTATCTATATTTGTACTATTTTATTTTTCCTGTTAGTTTTATCTACATAAATCATTTTAATTCTTACTTATTTGTCCTTTCAAAGCCATAGAAACCTAGAGTTAAAACATCTAGTTCAGAGATCTCTTAGGTAAGCACTTCTTCCGAAGATGATTATCTCATCTTTGTTACATCTTCTCAGTGGTGAGAACTCATCTTTTAAGAAAACTACTGTACTTATTTTAGCGGAGGTCGCTAAGCATGTTTTTTATTTCCTTTCTAGTGTGATGATGAAACACCATGGCCAGAAGCAACTTGGGGAAGAAAGGGTTTATTTCAGATTACAGGTTATAGATTTGGGGGAACCAAGGCAGGAACTAAAGCAGAGACCATGGAGAAGTGCTACTAACTTGCTTGTTGTTACACATGACTTGCCTAGTTACCTTTCTTATACAACCCAGGACCACCTCTCCAGGTGTGCCACGGCTCATAGTGAGTTGAACCCTCCTATATCAATCATTAATCTAGAAAATGCACTGTAAGGTTGCCTACAGGCCAATCTGATGGAGGTATCTTTCTCAGTTGAGGTTCCTCTTCCCAGGTAATTGTAGCTTGTGTTAAGTTGACAAAATGATAAGCTGCACAGTTTTTATATTTTGAACTCAGAATGAAGTCACTTAGTTTTGACCGCTAGCACTTGCATCAGTGTTGTCTCCTTGAAATTTCTGCAAGTTTGGCAGTGAACTAGTTTTGCTGTATGTTAAGCATAGATATTCTCTCAGATTTTATTTATGTGTATATGCCTGCTTGTCTGTATGTGAACTACATGCTTGTAGTGCTCATGATGGCCAGAAAAGGGCCATGGTTTTCCTGGAACTGGAGTCTTTCACAACAGCGAGTACTGATAACTGCGGAGCCAGCTCTTCAATCTCAGCATTTCTCTTGAATGTTTTTCCTATGCAGAGTTTCAGCCCTACCAGTATTAATTTTTTATATACTTTAAGTTGTCAGGTTTCTCATGTACTGTGATGTCTAAACCAAATGGTCTAATAGTTTGATACTGTCTATGATTTCATTTTTAGCCACTTTTTTATGTTGTGAATGTAGAAATCTGTAATTCTGGCCTCCCTCTTACCCAAATACATAGTGAAAGTAGATTTCTTTATCAGGAACAGAATAAAAAGAAGCTTGGTTTCATACATCTAGGCTGAAATATGTATATATGTAGGATATATGTATAAATAATGGGAAAACCAAATTTGCCATTTTGTCTCAGTTCAGTATAGTTTCAGACATACTGAGAATATCTCACATGGCTGTGATATTAATGAATATCTATACTAACACATGATTTATACTACTAAAAGGAAACAATGAAATTAGAAGAATTGATTGTTCTCCCTGTAAAACAACCACAAAGCCAAACAAAATTGTTAAAATAAATATTTCAGTGCTCTAGATGTAATGAAAATAATTGAGCAATTTTATTTATTAAAACTTGGGTTTAGAATAGTATAAATTGTGGTATTTTTATTTGAAGTGAAAGAATAATTGCAAAGGAGATTCAAGATGCCAATGGAAAACCTGTTTTAGATTGTAAAAGACTATAACTTAAAAGGCACTCCTGTCCACACACACACACACACACACACACACACACATGTGCACACAAGAGGGGGCCAAGGATGGGAGAAGGGGAGAGAGAGATCATTAATTGCTTTGTCGAGGTTTTGTTGTTCTTCCAGTTTTATAGCTCATAATATCTCTGACATTTAAGGAAGTTTCTTAGTGAAGTGGTTGAGATCCTGACTGGTACATATTTGTAGTTAAACATTAATACTGGATCACTTGCACAGCATTGTGAAGTACTAAAAGGGGGTTAGAAATGGAAGGTCAAAGACTAGATTTACTATTTATTAGGTTTCTCACATGGGGAAGGTACTTTGTTTTTAAGTGTTTTACCATCTGTAAGATGGACATAATTAAGAGATCAAGTGGGTTTGGGAATGTTTTTGAAAAGTTAGTCTGTGATCTCATTACTTTTCATTGTGTAATAAGCCAAAAGCGCCTTAAAGGAAGAAAGATTTTACTCTTTCAGGGTACAGCTCATTGTGAGAGGGGAGTCAGGGCTGGGATGTAGGTATGAACCATAGCAGAGCACTGCCTCTGCTTCTTGCTTTGACTTCTTGCTTGTTCCTTGACTCACAATAAATTAGCTTTGTATACAACCTTAGTTCTCTTGCCTAGGAATGTTGCTGCCCACAGTAGGCCGGGCCTTCCCATGTCAATCACGAGTCATGACAGTTCCTCATAGCCATGGCCACAGAATATTCTGATTTGGGTTATTCTTCATCTGAGGTTCCCTCATTCCAAGAGACTCTAGGTTTTGCCACACTGGCAGTAAAAACTAATCAGCACAGTCTGCTACATTTGTTACTACTGTATTGATAATTACAAAGACACTTCTGTGTTAAAACTTTGTTTATAGAGGTTCTCTTAAAGCAAGCTGTGTTTGCAATTTTTATATGTGAACTGTCTCTGTCTATCCCTGGGTCAGTTATGTGAGACTGTATTTGGACAGATATATAGAAGTCAGTTTGCTTTTAGCTAGACTGTGGGATGTTTCTAAGGATATACATAATCTTTAAAAGCATTAAAGCTTGTTTTTTTTTTTTTTTGCATTAAAGCTTGTTATATACTCCCTGTTTAATATCAAAATTAATAACAGCCTGAGATTTAAAACCAATTTCATTTTTAGAAAAACTAATTTGTCTTTTATGATTATTTAGAAAAGGCAAGTGATATAATGCAACTCTTGCTAAATGTTTTTATTCTGGTTTATTTTTATAAAATTTATCTTTTTACTTTTTATCTTGATTCTTTGGACAATATAGTTTGGTGGTTGTCTTAGCTTTCCATTGCTATACCAAAATATATAAGATAATCAGTTTAAAAGGAAGAAAAGGTTTCTTTTGGCACATGGTTTCAAATTTTTCAGTCCGTAATCACCAGGATCTTTTTCTTTGGCCCGTGGTGATGCAGCCCATGATCTTGAGGCATGTGATGGAGGAGTCCATTTAATTCACACTTGACTTTCAATATTTAATGCAAATGTGTTAAGCTTTAAATATCTTTCTGTTCTATGTTCATTCCTCTTAAATGGGAGGTAATAATAGGACTTATCTCATATTCTTTTGTTGAAAACCAAACACAACAGTTAATTTCTTAAGTGGTACAATAACTTCTATGGTGCTTTACTGCCCAATAAGCAGTTATTAAGCTTTAATCATAATTTATTTATTAGTGGTTGACATAGTCATAAATGAACTAGTCTTCAAGCCACTCTGAACAGTGGTTTGAAAGTATATGCTACCAGTCAGAATATGCATCATTAGGACATTTTAGCATAGGTAATTATAATATGTTTAAATATGTTTGTCATGTATATTTGATAAGTGATAAATTCACAATATAAGGATGTCTATTTGTACAAAGGAAGTATGTTCTAGTGTGCTACTTATAAAAATATCAGTAATAGAAATAGGATATTGTAGCTATATACTTCTGAGGTCTTTTTTCTGCTAGCTCATTTCTGGAAATTAGAGCTCCCAGCACTCCTAATGTAGTATAAGATTGTTCTTCATTTAAGTTTTCCTTTAGGTTTGTTAGAACATAACTTTAACTTAAACTACCATTTCCCCTTCTGGAAAACAGTAACACTTCTTACTAGATCGGACATTGCTTCCTACTGTTGAGCCTTTATACCTTATGTTAAAGATGTAAGTAGTTTTTGAAGAAGAAAATTTACAATAAAGTCTTATCACATTAAAATAAAAGACACTTCCACCCCCAATCTCAGTAGGACGTGGAGAGTTACAGCTGTTTTGTAACTTTGCCAGATTTTGGTACTTACTATTTAGTCTGTTTGCTGAACATGTTTTCTTTGTAAATTGGCCATTTGGATATTATCTTTATCCATGTGTGTCACTGAATCTTTGATTGTTTTCAGCTTTTTTATACTTGCTGAATATATGATGTGTTTTTCTAGGGTAGTATTCCTGCCTTTACATTTTAATATATTATTCATTTAATTGTGCTCGTGTAGATGCATATCTGCACGTATGTATGCGTATCTCCACAGGCTAGTGAAAGTCAGAGTACAACTTACAAGAATTAGACTTTTCCTTCACTTTGTAGGTCTGCATAGAAGAAAAAGTTTCTGTTTCATTTTAATGTGTAAGAGGCCATGAGAGATTAATGAAGATTAATCAATTTTAAAGATTTGTCTTTAAAATGAATAATTACAAATTGCTTTAATTTGTAGGCATACAAAAACTCTTTTATATAAGCACTTCCAGTTTTCAAATGCCACTAAAACATCATTAATATTCAGAAAATACCTAATTTTATACTTATATCCTAATAAAATAACTTGTACAATTTGAGATCCTGTTTACCTTCTGTGATAGAGAATAATTTGTTCTGATTTAATAATGACTACCTACTAATTTTAATTTCTTTTCTCATGAAAAATGAATGCTCTCTGAAAGAAAATTAAGTCAGTTTAAACTAGAACAAGGAACAGAAATATTATTGTAATCTTCTTTATATCTTTTGCAAAGATGCTGTATGAGAGATCCATAAGTCAAAAATGTGAAAAAAAGTGTAAAATCTTGGTAATAAGGACTAGGTATCCCAATTTTGAGTGGTTGTACTATTTCCCCATTATTTACCACCAGTAAAAGTTAATTTCCTTAACAAGTCGTATCTTTTTACATTGAGCATTTATAGGTTTTAGTATTAATTGTCTTATTGTGCTTTCTGATGTCTCAGTTACTTATGGTATATATTTATGTAGTTTTATAGTACATTGTATTTGAGAAAATTCATATATTTTAACACTTTGTGCTTATATTTTATTTAGTAGACAACATAAAACAGCTTATGCTAGATGTTCAAAGAATAAGTATTGATTGATTCATGTTGCCATCTTCTTTATGACAAAAAGTAATTTCATATTAAAGGCTTCCCCCAAACTGTTAGTGGTCCTTTTGTTAATCTGGTCTCCATTAGAGACTGAGTAGTGTATGAAATAAAAAAGGATTCATTCTGAATGTGAGGAGGTCAAAAGTCTTAAGAGTAGACAGCCCCGTCTTGTTTTGCCTTGGTGAGTCATATATGGAAGATCGAATAACAGGTGGGAGGGTGTGCAGGAAGGAGAAATCACGTAACAGGAGTCTTCATGAGAATAGGGTCCTGTAAGAAGCACATTATTTTCTAAGGGTAGACTAGCATTCCTATAATGATGCAGTCATTCCATAGCCCCACCTTTTAAAAAAATGTTTTATATCAATTCCTGCTAAGCTCTGCTTCATGGAGGCTTTCTACTATTCCTTTTTTAAAAAGGGCATTTAAATTTTATGTGCACATATATTTTGTGTGTATGCTATGAATGTGTACCATGTGTGTACCTGTTGCTCATGGTGCCAGAATAGGCTGTCAGATTTCCTGGAATTAATATTGCAGATTGTTATGAGCCACATTTGGTAGTGGGGCCAGAACCCTGGTACTCTGCAAGAACAGCATGTGTCGTTAACTGCTGAGCCGTCTCTCCAGCCCCTATACCTACAGATACTTAGCAGTCCCATGCTAGAATCAAATTTACAACACTCAGTTATTTAGGGATACACGTGACCAGTGTTTCTGCCCACCAATAGTCATATCCTTTTAAAATGCTTGGGAAGTTTTAACGTACATTATATATCATCTAAAGTACGTCAGCAGTTAAGTAAGTTCTAGATGATACTATAGTAAAGACTTTGCAGTTAAATCTGGAATGTGATCTCCTTAGGAGAGTCTATTCAAATGTACATACATGTTTAAATGAGTAAAAGATAATACATTATAAAATTAAATTTGTAAAAATGTCCTCATGAAACACGATCTTATGCCCAAATGACTAATAAGATATTAAATATTTGATTGCCTTTGCTACCATTGCAGTGCATAGTTTAGAACATTTAGTTAATAGATAGGCTAGATCTCTTTTGTTTATAAAAGTGAAATACATGAAAATTAATGCAGCCTTTACTTAAGATATAGTGATGTGGGTCTTTAATTTCGGTACTCGGAAGGAAGAGACAGGCAGATCTCTGTGAGTTAGAGACTATGTGTAGTAAGATCCTGTCTAAAAGGAAAACCAGGGTGGGGAAAGAGATGTCAGTTTTGACAAATTAATAAGTAGACATCTGAAATCCTTCACACATAACACAGTTTTCTTTTTAAAGAAAGAGACTTGTAGCATTATAAAGGTAAAATCTGAAACAGTCCAAGAAAATGTAGTCTACCTGCTTACCAGCACACCATATAAAGTTGTCGAAATGAAGCATTTGTTCCATTTTTTTTTCAGTTGTCTCAGTCATAACAACTTGAAGAATAAATCATTGTGGTAAAACATTATATTTTATCAAAATGTTTGAGAAAAAAACTGAAGAAAAAATAAAGGACTTGTATTCACTTTTGTTTTCCTTTTCTCTATTCTCTCCCCAAAGCAGATTGCCAAACTTAGGCAACAGCTACAACGCAGCAAGCAAAGTAGTCGGCATAGTAAAGAGAAAGATCGACAGTCACCTCTCCATGGCAACCATATAACAATCAGTCATACTCAGGTAGGCTCAGTTCTTTCAGATTTTAGTAATTCCTCTTAATGTATTACTAAGGGAAAAGCTTTACTGGTTGCATTAATGTCAAGATAGAAATCACCACCGAAGTCTATGTTTATTGACATTCTACATAAGGCAATAAAGGCACCACTAATTGTATATTATTTGTATATAGGAAATCAAAATGAATAGCTACACTTATGAAAACTAATTATGAGATCATTAATACAGAAAATACTAACAATACCAAGTGGTATGGAAAATGTAAAACAGAAGAGTGTGTGTTGCTGTTAGAACACAATAATATAACCACTTTGTCAAGTATATATTGATTATTCTCCTTAGTATTGTTCCTTTTCAAGTACCCACTACAAATCAAGACATCTACATGAGTATTTGGGGAAGCATTATTCATAATAATAAACAAAATGAAAACAGTGATTGGATAGATATTTTATGTAACTATACAGAGGAAAAGATCTGATAGATTTGACAGAAGAATTGAATTTCAAAACCCTTTTGCTAAGTGAAGGAAATTATGAGGAATTCAAAGGAAGGAAGTTATGAGACATTCAAAGTGGAAGTTATGTTTGCTTTTCTTTTTCTTATTAATCTTGTAAAATTAATATTTACAACTTTGTTGCAAGCACCAACTACAATGTTATCTCATTACCTCATTAAGTACTTAAAGAAAAGACTAAGATGATTAAACATGCATTTAACTCTTTGGTATCTGGTTGTTCATAGAAACTATTTATGTTTACTTTGTAAATATTTGTCATGAAATATGGACTCAACTATAGAATGCTTTAAAGAACAAAAATGGCTATTTAAATAGGATAAGTTATAAATTAGGACATTTTCTTCATTTTTAAACTTGCTTATATACATATATACTCAGAAACATTGTTGATATTCTAATTATGCTTATGATTAGAATGCATATGATATATGTTATATGATAAAAAGGAAAACTGAAATTTAATGAAATGATTGAAAGTATAGCCATACAAAAATTTAACAGTATTATTTTGGGTTATTTTAAAAAATACACAATCCCACCAATTCACATGAAAAGAAATATGCAAGTTATACATGTTTATTGAGGTTATAAAATGAAAAACAGAAGAAAAGTGATTGTCTTAACACATTAGTTGATGAGAAGATATTTTTGAATTGTATACTATTTATCCCAAATTAGTATACAAATTGTGTGTGAGTTTCAGTGGAAACTTAAAAGGAATTGGTTTTTTTCTCTTTTTTTCAACTATTATTGTATTATGATGAGAAAAGTTAAATGATTTCAATTTATCTGAATTTGTTAACATTTAAAAACATTTTAAGTAAATAGAATTAAATCACATTCTTGTTTCCCTTTTGTACCCCAGCTCCTCCCAGAGACTCCCCCTTCAATACCTATAATATCTTTTTTGTAATATTCCTTAAAGTTTATAAAATATTGTAACAATAAAAATAAAAGTTATAAAAATTATAAAAGTTGTTTGGTATAAAACAACAATCAATTTAACAGTCTTATGTAGATGCTCATCTACAGCAATAGTGAAAATACATTTTTCTCAATATAAATTTTAAATAATTCCAAACATATTAACTGTATATTTCAAAATAATACATCACTGCTAGTATTTTCTTAAATGAACATAAATATATAAAGTCTTTTTGTTTGTTTTGTATTTAGTAGAGTTTAAAATCTTGGCTCTTAAAAAGGAATTGTTTTTATTATTTATTATCAAAAGAGTTCTTTTCAAAGATCAAACTATAAACACATACATGTATATACATATATACATATATATACACACATATATATACATATTGATATATATGTGTTTGTGTATACATATATATAATAAAATTTAAGTAGTTGTTTCCAAAGATCATACAAATACACCAATAACTAAGGGAAATAAATTTTAAAAGACTTTTTTCTATAAAATACCAAAATTGCTATAATGTTACATTAAAATGAACTTTGTATGGAGATTATTAGATAATAGCTTAAAGAAATCAAATAGAGAATTCATGAAGAAATATGAAGTCAATATGTGCATGTGATACTAAAATTGTCTTACACTGCACACCAGAAGCAAATTATGATAGGTATAATATTTTATTAAGAAAACCATAAACCTAAACACATGATAACAAGAAAATGGAAAATGTGTGATAAGTTAGTGATTTAGTATGTTCATTCATTTGTTAATGAAGCTTAAAGCACATTAACATGTAGCAGTTCAAACACGGGAAGAAATAGTAACATGCTGACTGCCACATTACAAATTATATATATAAATTCCAGTTGCTCATTACATGAGACTAGTTCTCATTATTATCCTTTGCCTTCTTGCTCTTTGTTTTTCCTTATGTCCTTCTTACTGTATAATAACCTTGAGTTGTAAAATGTCCATTAGCATTTTTTGCTAACTTTAATAGTAGTTTTGAGAGTGGCTAATTTTTTAAAAACCCTGCAGAAGATATTTGAAAACAACCTAAAGCTGCTAAGTTAGTATTGAATTTAACATAGTATTGTTTTTATATTGCTTAATAATTCAGTTATTGTCTTAATAGTTGACAAAGTGGAAACAAAAGTATTAACATGTAAATATGGTATATCCCCAGGACTGCAGTTGAGTCACATGATAAATTACACAAATTTTACTATACTTTCTCAATTAAAATAAAAAGTGTTATATACATTATATAGTTATACCTTTGCACTTAAAGATTTTGAAGTATTGTTTTGATTTCATGTTATTTTTTTCTGATTTATAAAAATAATTTTTAATCAGGTCTTTCTATATATATATAAAATTTTTTATTAAATATTTTCTTTATTTACATTTCAAATGTTCTCCCCTTTCCTGGTTTCCCCTCTGAAATACCCCCTATTTCCTCCCCAGTCCCCTGGCTCATAACTCACCCTCTCCTGCTTCCTTGCCCTGGAATTCCCCTACCCTGGGACATAGAGCCTTCACCGGCCCAAGGGCCTCTCTTCCCATTGATGACCAACAGGGCTATCCTCTGATACATATGCTGCTGGAGCCATGAGTCCCACCATGTATACGCTTTAGTTCGTTTAGTACTGGTTAGTTCTTATTGTTCCTCCTATGGGGCTGCAAACCCTTCAGATCCTTGGGTCCTTTCTCTAGCTCCTTCATTGGGGACCCTGTGCTCAGTCCAATGGTTGGCTGTGAGCATCCACTTCTGTATTTGTCAGGCACTGGCCAAGCCTCTCTCGAGACAGCTATATCAAGCTCTTGTCAGCAAACACTTGTTGGCATCCACAATAGTGTCTGGGTTTGGTGATTGTATATGGGATGGATCCCCAAGTGGGGCAGTCTTCATGTTATTTTTAACTTCCTTTATAACTTAAATTTCTGTGCATGTGTTTGAAATTTTATGATATTTGAAGTGTTAGAAATAACTTGCATGAGTTTATATTTTAAGGAATTTTTGTTTGCATCTTGTTTTTACGGCAAGGGCATGCAGAGGAGCCTTATGCTAAACCAAGTCTGCCACTGGGCTACATCCCTAGCTATTCAATTTTTAAGATGTATCATGATCCAATTCATGGTTCCGTTTTTTGTTTGTTTGGTTTTTTTTTTTTTTTTTGGTTTTTTTGAGACAGGGTTTCTCTGTATAGCCCTGGCTGTCCTGGAAGACACTCTATAGACCAGGCTGGCCTCGAACCCAGAAATCTGCCTGCCTCTGCCTCCCAAGTGCTGGGATTAAAGGCGTGTACCACTACTGCCAGGCTAATGGTGGTTCTTTGACAGTAAATAATTTAACTCCATTCTGTCTTCTGCCTCAAAGGCTATTGGATCAAGGTCGGTCCCTATGCCTCTGTCAAACATATCAGTGCCAAAATCTTCTGTTTCCCGTGTGCCCTGCAATGTAGAAGGAATAAGTCCTGAACTGGAAAAGGTATTCATCAAAGAAAACAATGGAAAGGAAGAAGTGTCCAAGGTAAGATTACATTTCTTTAATATTCCAGTGTTTCTCAAAAGCACCTTGTGGGGAGTGAAAACAGCTTTACAGAAATACCATACGGGTCATTGTCTTTCTCAGTCATCTCTCTTATCTTGCTAATATATTTTGCTATAAGGCCACCATTGATCTACTCTGTGGGTCTTTGAATATTTCTGTTCTAAACATTTCAAGTAAATAGCATCATATCGGGAGTGGCCTTTGGTAACTAACTACTGTTTTCACTTAGCATAGCATGTTTAAGATTCATGTAAGTTGCAGCACATATCAGTATTTTCTCCTTTGGTTTATGCTTCCGTAAACATTTGTATAAATTTTCCTGTGCATATATTATTTTCATTTTGTGTATGGACATAGGATTAGAATGGTCAGTACTACTATAGCTCTGTGTTTAGATGTGAAGGAACTGTCAGGCTGTCTCCAAAGCATTATAGTCCTACCCGTAATGGAGGATAGTTTGATTTCTCCACATTTTCTCTAGATGTTTCACTAATCTTTTTTGGTTTATTATAGCGAACCTCTAGTGGGAGCAGAGTGACATTTCATCATAATGTTGCTTTGCATTTCTAGCAGCTAATGATACTAAACATCTTTTCATAAGTTATTGATAATTTGTGTGTCTTCATTAAGGGGATTTTTATTTCTACCTCTTGTTCTATTTTAAGTTAGACTGTCTTTTTTATTACAGAGATGTAAATGTTCTTTATTTTGTAGATATAAATTCTCTATCAAATACCACATGATAGTTATTTTTCCATTTTCTTGATGATTTATGTGAAGAACATTTTTTATGAAGTTTAGCTTATTATTTTTCTTGTACATTCCTTAATCCATGGCCCCATGATTTGCTCTTACATTATTTTTCTGTGATCTTTACAGTTGTGGCTCTTTCTTGTCTTAGTGTCTTAGTTAGGGTTTCTATTGCTGGAATAAAACACCATGACCAAAAGGCAAATTGAGGAGGAAAGGTTTTGTCTTACAGAGTTTCTCTGTGTAACCTTGGCTGTCCTGGTACTCACTCTGTAGACCAGGCTGGCCTTGAACTCAGAAATCCACCTGCCTTTGCCTCCCAAGTGCTGGGATTAAAGGCGTGCATCACCACAGCCCAGCCAAGGGTACTGGGACCACTATCTTAGGGATGGCATCATAGTTGGCTAGGCTCTCCCCTATCAATCACTAATTGAGAAAATGCCTTATAGCCAGAGCTTATGGAATCAATTTCTCCATTGGGATTCCCTCCTTTCACAAAACTCTAGAGTGTGTATCAAGTTGACATAAGACTAGTCAGAACACTTACATGTAAGTCTTTGATCCATTTTCAATCTAGATTTTAGTATTTTATATCAGCAGATATAAGCAATATTCGTAGGTTCTTCTGTACCTGTACTACCCTATGTAGTGAGTCTCTATATGAATTACTATAACTCAAAATTTTCCTATCAAAGATTTAGATGGTTTTCCATCTTTGTCATCGTCAGTGCTTTATAAAACATTGCATACTTCTGCAAACAGGCTGCTAATAGTGAAATTACTTTATCAAGGCATTTTCGTATTTTAAATTTTGATATGTACATCTTCCCAAAACATTGTGCTACTTTATCTTTATCTTTATCATATATTACATTATTTTATAGATATATTGCTGTAAGGGAATTTATTGGAATGGAGATTGTTACACATCTTAGCTGTTTGCTGTTAAAATGTTTGCTTTAGAATAGTAATAAAAGGAAATAAATTATCAATAGTCACACTTAGTTATATGCCAGGTTAGCAGTATTGTTGAGATTCATTATTCTCCACTGAATACTAGTAAAATTTTATTAGATAGTTTAGGTGATTTCAAAGGAAACAAAGTTCTTGGGATCTAATTAGTAGGGAATTAATAAAGTGAAAATTTATACTCCCCAATGTGAGGTTTTTATTTTACTTTACTAACATGTGAAAATGATTTCTCTGAATGTTCAGTTTATCCCCAGTGTTTATGTGCTACTCATAACACTATGAGATGCATTGTTAAACTTATGCTGCTCTTAAAGAATATCATTGTAACTGCCTGGAAAGATATTACAGGGAGCCCTGTAATTTTTAAGGGAAACAATTTGACACAAATTTTAACCTCAATAAAGGCAACGTGCCCAGAAGTTACTCTAAGATACAAATGTTGTATTTATTCACTGAGGAATAAATTATAATTGTACCACTGATAGAATATAATATCTGATGATATGCCTCATGCTTTATGATAGATAGAATGCACTTTCTATCACTCACATGTTTACCACTGTTCCTCTTGCAGCCTTTGGATATACCAGATGGTCGAAGAGCTCCACTCCCTGCTCACTACAGGAGCAGTAGTACTCGAAGCATAGATACCCAGACACCTTCTGTCCAAGAGCGCAGCAGTAGCTGTAGCAGCCATTCTCCTTGTGTGTCCCCATTTTGTCCTCCGGAATCCCAGGATGGAAGTCCTTGTTCAACAGAAGATTTGCTCTATGATCGTGATAAAGGTGAGAATGAAGTCATCCATTTATATGGAAGGCTTGCAGTTGCTCATTATAGTCTGTGTCTTGGACCATAACCCCACTTTTCCCCTTTGTTGAATGGTCAGATTGTAAAAGATGAGTTATTACAGGTTTGTTTGTTCATTGGTTTCACTTTCCTCCTTTGTAACTCTCAAACATCTTCCATAAATGTGTCAGATAAGCACAGTGGCTGCTTCTAACAGCTAACAAAAGCTATAAAGTAGATTGGCTACAACTACATGTCAGTATTTTCTTTCCTTTTTTTTGGAGTTGATGATGGTTATGATACAGTTTATATTTCTTGGGTCTAAAGGTAGAATTTATATTCTGTGATTTTGGAGGAATAATTTCTAAGAGTAGCTTGAGAATGAGTGTTGTAGTGTGAAGGTGCACATGTGCCTGTGTGCATATGCGAAGACTAAAGTAAGACATGAGATGCCTTCCTCTATTTTTATTTCCTTTAAGACAAGGTCTCTTACTGAACCAAAAGCATGCTTTTTTGGGTGAGAATGACTGGCCAATGAGCTGTCAGGATTTGCCTGCCTCTGTACCTACCAGTCTGATGCTTATAGGAACATGCAGTCCTGCCCAGTTAAGATGTGGGTAGTGGCATGTGCTGGGACCAGAGCCTAGCATAGTTGTCATCAGAGAGACTTTATTCAGCAACTGATAGGAAAACATCCAGGGCCTCACAACCAACTATTAGGTGGAGCTCAAGGAGTCCTGTGGAAGAGAAGAAGATCAAGGAGCCCCTATGGTTTGACCTTTGCATTTGTGCTGTGGTTATGTAGCTTCGTGTTCATGGTGTGGGATTCGTAACAGTGGGAGCAGGGGCCTGTCTCTGATCCTCTTGCTTATCTCTTTTCCTGTCACTGGGTTGCCTCATCCAGCCTTGATGTTATAGTATGTGCCTGGTTTTATTGTAGTTTGATATATGTATGGCTGATGTCCCTGGAAGGCATGTTCTTTGAAGGAAGATGGAGGGGGGCGGGGTGAATCTAGGGATAGGGGAAGGTCAGAGAGGAGAAACCAGTGGAAGTGGTGGAAGGAAGGGAAACAATCAGAATGAGGATATGAGAGAAGAATGCATTTAAGAAGAAAAAATGTGGGTGATGGAGATTTGAACTTGGGTTCCCAGACTTAATTCGATAGCAGGTTTTCTTACCCATTGAGTCATCTCTCCAGGCTTTCCATCTTTTTATTTGAAACAGGGTTTCTCATGGAACCTGGAATTCATCATTTTGATTAGATTAGATGCCCAGGGAGTCTCTAGAATCCACCTGTCGTTACTTTCCAGCCCCAGGTTTCAGATGCACACCCCCATGCCCAGCAGTGCATAGGTACTCATGTAACAAGCACAGAGTCTCTTCCTAGTCTCTCCACCA
This sequence comes from Mastomys coucha, assembly GCF_008632895.1. Classification (NCBI taxonomy): domain Eukaryota; kingdom Metazoa; phylum Chordata; class Mammalia; order Rodentia; family Muridae; genus Mastomys; species Mastomys coucha. Next base: position 5,021,594 of record NW_022196903.1, read on the forward strand.
CATTTTTTTCAAGATAGGATTGCTCACTAAACCTGGAGCTCACCAACACAGCTAGCCATCGAGCCCCAGGGTTAGAGACATACACTGCTCTTCTGGCCCCATGACTGTATTTTTAAGTAACTAGAGAAATTTCAGAGTGTACCTACAGAACATCACCTTAAGGTTTATAGATAGATTCTTGCTAACTGTTGGAAAACTGATATTTCTCACTGCCTATCATGTCCAAATAGTTTTTCTGTGTTCCTGCTGTCTTCAGGTTAAGTGTTTGAACACCACAATTTACAATCTTATTCTGGTCTCTAAGAACTGGCTGCAGAAGGTGTACCAGTATCTCACCTTCCATGTTCCTTGACTATTTTCAAAGAAACTAAAATTAATTGTTTAGACGTCATTAATAACGACAATTTTAAAATATCTTATTCACTTTTTTATACTGGTCTCTATGATTTATTTTATGGTATTTTTATATGTAAAATATATGAATCCTAAGTGTTCCACCTGAAATTTTATATATGTAGACATCCATGAAGGGAGGTTCAAGGTACAGATACAAAACAAGTTTGCTCTCTCATAAGGTGCTCTCAGTCTTCCCAGCTAGCATCCTTCTCCCTGGAAATAACCACAATACTGTCTTCCTATACCACAATTTAATTTTTACCTGTTAAAGGAATTTCACAGAAATAAAATGATGTTGGTGTATTCTATATGCTTTTGTGTCTGGTTATTCTACATATTTCTCAAGAAAAGGGTAAATGAAAGCTATTTTGGACTTTGCCATCTTATTTTATATCTTTTAAGTAGTTCTTCCCTTTGATCCTTTTCCTTATTGCAGGGCTTGTGGACACATTCCATTAAGTATGTTGAAGATATCTTTAGACATCTTTCCTTTGCTTAGAGTGTCAAACCGAAATACTTGACATTTTACTAAGAAATTGTTCTAGAGGGCTGGCCATGTAGGCATACACCTCTTTAATCCTTATACTTGGGAGGTAAAGATAAGCAGAACTTGGTTGACATATTAAGTTCTGGGCCAGGTAGGGGTACACAGTGATACCCTGTTAAAAAACAAAACAAAACAAACAAGCAAAACAGGAAAAATTGTACTAGAGCAATTGGGAGGTGGGGAACACATGAAGTTGGGAGTGGGTGGGGAGGATCTAGAAGGATTTGAGGAATGGGAAAGAATATAATTAAAATGTATCATATAAAAGAACGTTTAAATACAAAAAAATTACCTTAAAATCAGTTTCAAATTCTGGAGTTTGACCTACTGAAGTAAATGTAGGGCTCAGGCCTATAACCCTACTACTTTGGAGTCTGGAGCAGAGGAATGTTGAGTGTAAGTGGCAAGAACTGAATAGTGAAATTAGGCCATGTCAGCTTTGGCTATAGGCAAGATTCTCTGTGAGAGAAGGGGAGAAGCAGTGAAGATTTGAGAAACATTTACATGTTTTTGCCACATTCTATGAGGAAATCTCATTAGTTTCTTAAAATTCTTACTATATTTAGCTTAGAGACATTGTTTTGTGATTATAATTAAGTAGACAATATATTTTCTTGAAAAACTGTTTGGCCTACATGTAAAATTACAGTTCTCAAGAAAAACACATATAAAGAGAACCTTAAAATAATGTTTTTTAAATTTATATGTGCATATATACATACAGATGTATTTTTTAGGGCTGGGTATAAAGGCCTGTCCTTTTGAACTAAGTTTCTTTTCTTCTGGTTTACTTAAATATTTGTTAGCATTTGTTACGCATCAGGTTCTGTACTAGAAAGTAGACAAATAGAGATAAATAAAATGTTCTTTTTCTTAAGGAACTTGTAATCTTAGAGAGTAGTAAGGATGTAAAGATAATATGCTCTTATAAATATTTAGCATTTTAAACAATGTTTTGAATACTGAATGGAAAAAAGAAAGTGGTTTATCAGGTTAGGGAGCTTGTATATTATATATCAACTATACAATAGTCTTTGGCCCGTGGCTTCTCTTTCAAAATCTAAATTTTGGAGTGGTTTGTATTTTTAATATTAATTTTGCCTTATAATTTATGTTTTTGTACTAAACTTTGGTTTTTTTTATTTTCAATTAAGAAAATAAAATGAAAACTGTCTAATTCTTGCTGGTTTTCATCACCTGTGGAGATAGAACTGATCTTTCTGGTCAGCTAAGACCCACTTGGAGTACCTTCACAGTCTGTAGTTGCTCTAAGACATTTCTTTGGTAAAATACTTAGGCCATTCTTACAAGGAAGAGAGAGAATCGGCTGCAGGGAATATATATTCTACTGAAAGGTATGCTGGCGAGCTAGTTATTTTTAGTATTCATCTATTACGTATTTATCCTTCTTCCGACTTTGCTAATGTTGTCTCTGCCTACTTATAATATCTGATTCCTCATGAATCATGTATAATTTTCAACTAAAGAATTTTAGTTAATAATGGGCTTTTTTTTTCCTATATCAGTTGCAATGCCAGAACAAAAACACTTTGTTGAGAAAAGGCCAGTTGTTTGAGAAACTTGTTTGTTGGAGATTTTCATTTTGAGTTTGTTTGTTTGTTTGTGTTGAGTTGGGTTGCGTTCTGTTATTTTCTTGGGGTTTTTCTGGTAACCTAAAGACTTAAAGAAGCCTGGTCACATGTGTTGAGCCACTAGGCTAGCTTTAACCTAATAGAGAAATAATACCTAAACCTCATTTAAAGAACTCCAATTCAGGATAAGAACTCTCATCTTGACAGTTCTTATATTAATACTGTCAAAAACATACCCCAAGAGTTGGCCTAAGTCCTTTTATATCATCATGTCTAAATTGCAAGGGAAAATATATATATATATAATACAGATGGCAGCATCAAAATATTAGCTCTTTTAGCAGTTCTCCCAGTGTTCCTTGATGGTAGCCAAACTAGTACTGGGCAAGCTGTAAAACCTAGGCTTCAACTGCTGCTTGTCATGGATCCTTGGCAAAAGTTACTTAGGCAGCTGTTAGAAAGTTCTGCAATTTTGCAAGATACTGTACAAACATTGATTGTTATAATTATGAAGTAAATGGAACCATTTTGTTCAGGCCAACTACTAAAAGTTACATTCTAAGAATCCATAAATTGATTACCTGTGGTTTAAGCTGTATTTTCTTGAAGGAAATATGCTATGTGGATGGAATTTCCTATACTAGGGCTTATAAACCAATTTAACTTATACTGTGAGTGACTCATATATATTCGTATTACTAAACTTTGGGTTTTAAGCACAATCAATTCTTGGTCCTCAGAGAGCAAATAAAAAGTATTTAGCTTGTCTTTTAAGGGTCTAAAGCCTGTTTGGACACTTTTTAATTCCTGTTTTCTATTATATAGCCATATTACACTTGAATCATAAGCTTAGATTTGTGACTTTTTTATTTTTGTGATTTATATTATGAAAACAAATGTTGAATATATGTTTTAACTACCTTATCTTGAAAATCACTGTTTTTCAGCATGAATCCATTTATCAAAAACTTTTTTTATGGTTTTGGAGTAACTTTTTATAACCTTTCATTGATCTTTTTTTGTGTGAGTTTTACATCATATACCCCAGTCCCACATATTCCCCCTTTCCCTTGCAACCTTTCCTCCTACCAAATAGACACAAACAAGCAAGCAACAAACAAAACAAAACAAAACAAAAAACAAAGCATAGAAACTCTCTCATCCTGGAAGCTGTGGTGTGTCCCAGTGTGTCACACAGTGTATCCTTCTATCCACACAGCTTCACTTACAAATGTTCACTGCAGTGTCTTTTATCTGCTTCAGTCTCTGGCTTCTGTGGCACCATCAGCATTAGATCCTCTCTGGGACTCCTTGGAGACATTTTTTTAATGGTAAAACTACAGATGAAAAACACTGTTCATACAAAGGACTTTATATCACATGTTAGAACTGTCCTGTTGTGTTAGAACTTCTTAATAGCAAAACTAAAGATTGAAAATATTCCAGCAAAGGACTTTATATAACATGTTAAAACTGCCCAATTGTAGATTTATCTCACTGAGGTCATTACCCTTTTATCCTTTCAAGACTAGATGAAACACTGTACACATTTCCAGTGTTTGGAAGTATATAATAAGAATCTAGAAACTGTCATATTCTTATCATTCTATAATTTATATAGTTGTAGCACCCCAGTAGCAGATAATGGGAAATGTCTATGTAAAAGTCAGTTGTATCTGTTAAAGCTCAATCTAGAGTATGAGCAAAAGGAAGATTTGAACATTCCTACAGCAGTATTTTACTTGATCTGCTGTTACCTGCTTACCATATTGAAAGTTTCAGTAATGATGGGCAACCTAGTCTAGTTCATTTCTTTCTCCTCAGCAAATTCAGTCATTTGTGCTAAGTAGAGATTATAAAAGTATTCTTACAAGAACTTCCTTTATAGTATGTTCATATTTAGAGGTTATGTCTTTATTATTGTTTTGAAAATACTGTGTCTTTTTTTAAGTTATTATGTGTTGTGCATTTTTTTTAAAGATGTATTTATTTATTGTATGTAAGTACACTGTTGCTGTCTTCAGACACACCAGAAGAAGGTATCAGATCTCATTACGGATGGTTGTGAGCTACCATGTGGTTGCTGGGATTTGAACTCATGACTTTGGGAAGAGCATTCGGCACTCTTAACTGCTGAGCCATCTCTCCAGCCCCCTGTGTTGAGCATTTTTAATGTTCATGAAGAGTGTGATTCTCTTAATGAATAAAAATGTAGCCAAAAGTAGGCATAGGTACTTTCAATAAAGAAGTTGGGGAGCCACAAAGTTCTCATTTCTTGGTGAAATTAAAGAAAAGAAAATAGCTTTACTAAGACATATGTCATCTTTCCTTACAATTACTCCTGTTGACAGTTGCTAAATTTTGATCATATAGCAACTTTTATCAAATTAGAAATTCTGTTTACACCCAGGTATCTAGTAAGTCACAGTTCTAACTCAATTCATAGGCTAACTTAGGCTTTTTAGTGTATTAATATTTTATTTCAATATTTTTGTTCAAATTCATTTTCCTAGTGAACTATTACCTACTTGGGAATGAATAAATATATTCTTGTTTCTTGGTTGGTTACTGCTGTATATATCCCCAAAATAATTTTTTTCAAAGTAGTTTGAAGATTCTTAATGGTTTAGACATTGGTTATAACTTCAAGACACTAGACCTCTCAATCTAGCCTTCACGTTCAATAGCTAGCATAGCAGAGTTGATGCTAGACAGCTTCATTCCTGGAGAATCTGATACTCTAAAGATCATTGGTGCTATGGAGATGATTCAATCTATAAAGTGCTTGCCATCAAACATGAAGACATGACTTTGATCTCAGCACTGGGTAGGATACTGAGGAGCGAGAGACATGTGATTGAGCATCACTGCCCAGACAGCCATTCTCGCTCCACATACAACCTCAGATTTACCTCTGGCTTCCTTTGACACATCCACACAAATGCACCTGTATACTAGCCCATGCATGTGGGGGCACACACATACGAATAACCTTGCTTTCTTGCAAGAAATAGGATATTATCTATGTAACAATAGCATTAGTGTGAGTCAGTCTATTTAAAACAACATTTATTTTTCTAGCATCTGCTGGAGAGAGTGGAATAGTCAATTTTTGAATGGCTTGTTTAAAATTTGCGGATTAGAGACTTGTTATTGTTGATATTCTTGAGAATTTTCTGTGGTTTAGGTACTTCTTAGTCCTGTTATACTATGTTTTAAAACAGCTGTGTCTCATTAGTCATTCCTGTTTTATGGCTCAAAAGCCAGAAATGAACCAGTAGCATGGGTCATGTAAGTAGGCACAGGTAAAAGGTAGTCTGATTGGAAACCAGAATTCTTTTTTTTTTGTTTGTTTGGTTGGTTGGTTTTTGTTTTGGGGTTTTTTTTAGGACAAGGTTTCTCTGTATAGCCCTGGCTGTCCTGGAACTCACTCTGTAGACCAGGCTGGTCTCTAACTCAGAA